>NW_022280072.1:1415069-1423247 GCF_004355925.1 Anarrhichthys ocellatus
CCCCCCCCCCCCCCCCCCCCCTTCAGCCCATTAAATGGTTTGACCCACGGCTATGAGCTTTGAGTCTGGATGGATTTGCTTCCGCTTATTTATGATTATCGAAGCGCTGGGAACTCCCTGCTCCATCTGGAGGCCTTCATACGCTCATGAACGCGGCCCCCAAAAGACACCATCTTTGCTTCGGGGCACAAAATCAGATCTTTTAAAGACAAAGACGACCCCCGATTCCCCGAAACCCTCTCGCTCAGTCGCACATACAGTACACACTTGTGAATGCACCCGTGTAGAGCGCTGCCATCCTAAATGAGGTCATCGCTGTGCAGTTTGGGAGGCCAAGGCCGACGAGGACCCAGGATCCTGTAACGAGCCCTGGTGGTACAGCGATTTGGACGGAGGCTCTTCGTCCAGATTGACCTCACATATCAAGTTAGACCGCAGAGGAAGCTAAATGTGAAGCCGCCGCATGTTTTGCAGATTGGAATCACATTTTACAGTCGATGGAAACTCCGGTCTACAGTAAACTGACGCTGGAGGGAAGATGTGACAGCATTTGCATTTTTTATTGATTTATTTTTTTTGTTTCCTGCTTCTTCACATGACGCCCCCGTCTCGTCTCAACGCAAGAGATGCAAATAAAAGTTAAAGTAGAAGCCAATGGAAGTCAGGCTCCACCCCGTCCATGTATCTCCTCTCCATTTCCATCACTCCCTCGTCTTGTTTATTGACCTCTTCATCAAATGGTGAAAATGAAACCCATATGGCTCTATTTACTGTTACTGTAATTAATCAAGCACAGATTAAAGTCCGACGGGCGTGGAGCAGAGCGAGGGAGTAACTTATGTGGAGATGGTCAGTCCGCCTGGGACGGTCTTATCAGGACACAATGTGCAGACATCTGTGGGCTTTGAGAGCCCTGCGGCACGCTGGAGCTGGCTTCCCCTCCGTTACCTCTCTTCCCTCTTCTCCTGTTCCTCTTTCCATTCCCCCTCTCCCCAGAGCATTAACTCTGATTGATTCCCTGACTCGTCTCTCTGCTAGAGTGTGTGTGTGTGTGTGTGTGTGTGTGTGTGTGTGTAATCAGAACTTTGGCTTACCAGCATTCTCCCCGAAGAGACGAGATTTCAGACATCACTCTCGGTCTGGCCGAGTACTCTGAACACACTCCTCCTTTTTTCAGTTGACATATTAGGAGTTATTGTGTATATCTGTTGTGTAATTAGTTGGAATCGATTGGATTTTCCTCCGAAGCTCTTGTTTTTTCCTCGAGCTAGTTCCTAATCGACTCTAATGGAGCGTTTCCCCGTTAGCACTCTGACCCCGCGCTCTCCTGCGCCGCTTTGTACTGGTTTGGTCCCAGAGTTCTCATGTCTGCGGGCCTTGGCTCTGAAATCCTCATTGAGTGTAACACATGAGAGATAATGTTTTCTGTGTCGTCAGGTTTGTCCTCCCCGGCTCTGTTTTTGGCGAGTTTGGGGAGGTTGAGAGTTGATCAGTGTCGTAATCTCTTGTTTTCTCTTTTCTAGACGAGTTTCTGGGTGGTACGAGAGATCCTTCATGCGCAGACGTTGAAGATCAGAGCTGAGGTGCTGAGTCTGTACATTCGCACTGCCAAGGTACACACACACACACACACCCACGCTTGACACGACACTGTTGTTCTATCCTTGTGAATGTTTGCGTTGTAAACCCGACCTAATGCATGCTCTTTGTACTTTGAATTCTTCGCAGAAACTGTGTGACATGAACAACCTCCACGCGGTCATGGCTGTGGTGTCGGCATTACAAAGCGCCCCCATCTTCAGGCTCACCAAAACGTGGGCGGTGAGTATATTTACAATACTTTGAAGGCAAGTGTGGTTTGTTTGTAAGAGTGCTGTCGATAAACCGGGATGTCACGCAGATCTGTACCAAAACACTGGACACATAAACAAAGGCTGATTTAAAAAAACTAGCACACAAAGTGGCTCGACACGATGAGTTCAGGGAAAATAAATAAACCAAGAGGACTGTTCAGAGCCGTTATTCCCGAAGACTGGGTCGGGATCCACCGCTGGGTCGCAGGACAGTTTCTTCCATAGACTTTTATTTAAAATGATTATCTGCAGTACACATATGAGGAAGCCTGAATGTTCTGATGAGAGAAATAAAAAACAAGAACCTGTTAAGTGAAAACATTTATTTGACCTCATTTATAGAGTATTTAACATAGAAGTAGAATAGAAGTAGAAGGAGCACCCACATTCAAATTAACGTAGCAGGACGGTCAGAGCGGCGGCCATTTTTTTGTGTACAGCTGCCATTGCTACTGTTGTAGCAGGCTAACTTCCATATAAACTAAACTGAGTTTTTGCAGTAAGAACTAAAACGAGCAGTGGAGTAGAAGAGTTCCGAAGCACAGAGAGTAAATGTGTCAAATTGAACCTAATGCATCTTTCATACAGATGAGTGACAACTATGGCTTCATTTCAGTAAGAATCAAAGCACATCGCAAAATTTGCGTTTATTGGATTGTTTAGTGGCTAACTAATGGAGAGCTGGCTAATTAGCTAGCTTGCTAATTCCACCGTGCTTTAATGCTACACTGGTTACAGAAAATGAGCCAAACACCGGGCTGATGGCCAGAAGCACCAATTTCTAGATGAGGACTATTGTGAATTGGGACCCAATGGTTTGTCATTTTCACAGAGTGGGTCTTGTGAGACACTGGTTTAGAACCCTCAGAAAACCTTAAAGTCATTCTTTGTCCTGAGATAAAGGAATGGTTGAGGTTTTCAGAGAGTCTTATTCTGTCATTTGTTAGTGCATTCAGTCCATCTCTTAGTGACCCCTTCATACAGAATAGAGCTTATTTTGAACACGTCATCATTTGTAGACCTTTTTTTTTTTTTTTTTTTTTTTTTTTTGCGGAATATTATACGTCAGTATCCATTTTAAAGCCGTGTGAGGGATTACCGCTCTGCTGCAGTGTTCTCATGGAAGACGTAGCGCTTACATAATGGCATGATGATGCTCTGATGTAATGGTGGAAATTTCTCATACCCGGCTCCACAAAAGAAAAAACCACATGAGATTCTTTTAGCCAGTCAGCAAATTCTGTTGCTGGCCAGGACACAGCTCACCTGCTTCTGAGAGGACAGACGGGCACACACACACACACACACACACACACACACACACACACACACACGCGCGGGTATCATTGGTACTTTCTGCTATTGTCGCAACCTATGAAGTATCCATTGTCGGCAGATCAAACGTACTGTGGTCTGATGCTTTACCACACAAGCTAACTACTCTGCAGTGCAGCCCTGTTGCAGGAGTACGCTTCACATCTGTAGCTGGACAAACAGACAAACAGACATCATGGACAGCTGCTTCTGGATTTGTGGCCAAGTCATTAAAAGCAGTCATGGTTTTGTTCTGCACAACACAACTGCATTTTATTATGACCGTGACAAACACTTCAATCACAAAATGTATTGTTTGTCACTAGAAGGTCTTCGCTCTTCTTCCTGTTAACTGTTGTTACAGCCCTTTGATGTGTATCAGATTCCACTTATTAGTAAGTGCAACTGAATGAAGTGTCTTCAATGATGATGCATTTCCCCCTCGGCCGTACGTGTTGCTTTTATTCTCACGCTCCCTTTTTGCCTCTCCATCTCTGCCTCACAGTTACTGAGTCGGAAGGACAAGGCGACGTTCGATCGGCTCGACTACCTGATGTCCAAAGAAGACAACTACAAGCGTCTGAGAGACTTCATAAGCAGCCAGAGCATGGTCTCTTGTATACCGTACCTAGGTAACCGACACAAACATACACAGCGTGATCTTTGAAGGATGCAATACGATGCCGTGCTCTCAGCGTCTTATCTTTACGGGCTGTTTACGGGCCGGCGGCTAATCTGAGGACAAATCCTCTGGGTTTTACTGAATGAGCTGTCTCTGAATGTGTGTCTGGTACCTTTTATCTCACGGATTATTCAGAGCCACAGTCATCAGTCAGTCACCATTTGTTGTCTGTGCTCTGTCCTCAGTACCTCTTTCAATAAGCATCTTGTTTCCACTGCGGTCTGTGAGTTAATTTCGCTCTCTGGCCTTCATGGATAAGTACATACAACCCCACTTCAAAAGATGCAAACTACCCTTTTAAATATTTCTACCCCCTCCTTGCTTTGGTTACACAAATAACATCACACAGGAATTCCTGATGATTTTTCCAATGAATACACTGTGTGTGTGTGTGTGTGTGTGTGTGTGTGTGGGTGGGTGGGGAGGGGTTTATTGCTGTACTGTTTGTTCCTGTTTTGACTTGATGATGACTTTGATGTGCTCTGCTGCCACGGCTGTTTCTCTTACCGTCGGGCTCGTATCATAGCTACTGCCGTGTGATTCAAACTAAGCCGCTCAAGTACGTGCAAACAAGCACAAATGTCACGGATGTCTGGAAGCAATGACGGAGCGGGAAGTCAAATGCGAAGCTTAATGCTGTGAAACAGCACACATTTGCCAGTTCAATTGTGTGTGTGTGTGTGTGTGTGCGTGTGCGTGCGTGTGTGTTTGAAGGGAAGACTTTCCGTTCGCTAAGTGTTTCAGTGATGCTTGACTACTTGGTCGTTCTCAGGGTGGAGCCTCCTTCGTGCGATGCGTGTGAGTAGGTCGGTGTTTCCTCAGTCTGAGCCCGTCAGTGATGCGTGTGGCCGTGTGATGCGTCACCAGCTGGCCGCCCTCGGGGCTGGACCGAGCCAAGTTGGCACGCAGGAGAGGGAATCGCCTCCCCCCCCCCCCCCCCCCCCCCCCCAAAACCGCAGTGCTTGTTCCAGAGCATCCCTCCCAACATAAGTGCTGGGCGTGTAATGGTTAAACTCGGGTCGGGGGGTTTCTCCTGATGTGTGGGTGCACGTGATTACATCTCTGCTCACTAAAACAAAGTACCTTTTTGAAGCTCAAGCTAAAGTCCCAACCCACAGCTGAGGGGCTTAGATGACCACATGTGCTAAATAACCACAGGAGAGTTAACTTGTAACAAGTGTGTTTGTGTATTTGTGCCACTTTTGTGACTTCCTATCGTGTTTCTGTCTTCGCTCCATTTGCATCTTTGCAGGTGTGATGCTTATCTCTGGTGATAAAGAGCGCTGTGTCTGCTCTGCAGTCGCCGAGCTTCGGTTTTTCGTGTGTGCGCCTGTGTGCGCCTGTGTGAACTCTGACCTGCTATTAGGCTTGGCGGACACAGCCTCCTCCTGTCTGCGCTCACCACAGGGCCAGCTTGTTAAATGCTCAGATGAGCTTGTTCCTGTTCTCCTTCCAATCATGCAAGGACAAAGAGCCCACAGAGATGTATGGCTCCACTGTGATAAAACACACACGCTTTGAAAAATGTTTCCCCCGACCCGTTGTGCTTTCACCTTCGCGTCTACACCGGCTGCCACGTAAAACACTGATTTAAAGAAACACTTGGCCCACAAAATGACCATTTGTATCTCAATTGCTCACCCAGTGTTAGCTTCCCTCCATGGTGAACGGAGAATCAAAACACGGATACAATGATGATGAATTGAAGTAAATGAGGGACACATTTAACAACAGAACGATATCAAAACACGACTTCACAAACTCTGACACACCTTATGCAGTATGATCCAGGTCTCGTATATCTAGTTGTTTGCTCTCTACTTCACAAACGCATGCAACTTTGCTGAAACCTTCCTATTTAAAACACTCGGGACTCGTTCAGAATCGCACAGACGAGCAGCGCGGCTGCATTAGAGCGAGACTGTTTACGCGTTACGGTGTTTTTAAATCGTAAGAAGGTGCATGCGTTTTTAAAAGTACTGAGAACACGACCGGATAAATGAGACTGGGATTAATCTGAATGAGTTGTGTGACAGTTGGCAAACGTTTACTTCAATTCATCAAGACTTTCCTCAGTTTTTTCGATTCTCCATTCACCGAGGAGGCATGAGAGAAAAACAAAGTTGTCTTCAAGACTTAAAGGTATCGCAGGGTGAGTAATTGATAGTCATTGTAATTGTTTTACCATTACACTTCTGTTGAGTGAGGACTCGTGACCATGGTACCCGTGTAAAGTCATTATACTCCGTGCTGGGATCCTGTAGGAGCCGTTTGTTACTTGGTCTCCTTCAATGGAGAAAGACTCGGAGGGCCAGAAAGCAGCATGGGGGCCCTTGGCGCCCTTCTGCTCCAGCATGCTGTTGCTGTAGTTGTTGGTGGAGCAACACTGTGGAATAATCAAATGTAGTGGAAAAGCACCAGGGTTGAGGTGTCGGATCAGAAAAACCAGCCAACTGAGGGGTTCTTTTCCCTGCTGGTCCCCATGACGTGCAGTCAGGAGGTGGTACAGCCAGGCAGAACCTAGTCTGGCCTGGACTCTTGGACCGCATTGGTAGACAGTATTTTTGATGGCTCACAGTAAAGCCTACCTGCAGCTTTTGTCTGCTCACTGACTGTGTGTGTGTGTGTTTGAGTTAAAATATGTTGATCGTGTCCGCGAGCTTCTCCAGCTGCCGTGTTTGTGTCAGGCGGCTCCTAGCTGTCCTGACTTACGGGTCCTCGGAGGGAAAGGTCCACAGGGTTTTAATGTGGAAGGAATGTTCCCCTCCTCCTCTTCCCCGTCTGTTTTTCTCTTGCCCTGTCATCAATCTCACGGTCTCTCCGCTTCTTAAGTGTTTATCAAAATGTTTTTATAGCAGCATCAGTTATCTATTTCTGTCCTTACCTTGATATAGTCCAACCTGCTTCTGCACAGCTGACTTTGACATTTCTATCCGGCCTCTGCTTCCTTTTTCGCTCATGTTTTACATATGGCAAGTTTTTCATTCACGCTGGAAATCATTTTGAAACTTTCATTTTGTTCTTTCCATGAAGCTGAGTGACGAGTGAGAGACCATTCAATGTTTACAAAAGAATTTAATTTGATGAAAATTGGCAGTGTGCGTCTCATATTCTCAACATCCAGTCTGGATTCGTTTATGTCAGTGTGTGTGTGCGTGTGCCTTTCTTCAAGTGTCGTTAGTGTATCTCTACATGGGGGGAAAACGAAAAAACACATTAAGAATTGTATTGTTACAGGGCTCGATATAAAATGGCCATGACTATATTTACTATAAATACACTGATAAATAACAAAGAATGGCAAAGTGACAACATTGTGAACGTTTGGCCTGAGTAGAATCACACCTCTTAAATTACCTTTTACAAACAAAGCCAACGATATTTACATACCAAAGCCAGCTCAGCCATATGCACATTCGACAAGCACGATGTTGCACGAGTTCATTTTCTGCAAGGGTCCAAGGAAAGCTCCCAAAAGTCCTGACAAAACCCAGAAACGAGTAAGGCGGTAGGTTTGGCAAGTCCGGCCCTCTAACCGCTTGACTGTCGGGGACTCTAACCGGCAACACAACTTTACATTTTCCATGCTATGGTTAAACATCCCAGTACATCCATCAAATACTCTTTGGTTATGGGCGACACTACTTTCAAAAAGTCACCGTTAGCTGCTCTGAAGAAATCTCGTGTCTTTAGTAAATGACCATTTCCCTTTTTATTACATACAAGAGTGAGTAAAATAGGACACGTGCGAGTAATACTTGATGGTCCCAGGGAGCTTGTTGGACCGTTACTTTCCAGACTGACCGGTAGAGGAGAGCTCTCGCTTAAGGAGGGCGATGGCATCGGTCTTCCTCTCAAAGTCAACCTGGGAGCGAGCCACGCAGACTGCTGGAGTCCTTATTGTCTGGCCATGATCACCTGCCACCCCCTCTTCCTCCTCTCGTATTTTTTACAAGGCACTGTTGTACGATGGCGGGGGAAGTCCTGGTTCTGCCTTTTACAGTCTTTGTTTTATGGGTAGATAAAGATAAGGAAGGAAACTTGAGGTGCATCTGATGGGAGCCGCAGTCTGAGGTTTCAGTCGATCGGTCGGATCATGAGGCGGGCTGACTTGAGGGAGTAGAAACCTCCTCCGTACTCCGCCCAGAAGATTCCATCCTGGAATTTGCTGCGGTAAACTCCCCCGCTGTACCACACGCCGTTCAGGTTGGTCTGGCCACACGCATTGTACCACCAGCCGCCCTTATGGAAGTGGGCGCAATTACCTACAAGAGAGGGACACGACATTGAAAGTGTGATGGACAGACATTGAAAGTGTGATGGACAGAC
>NW_022280072.1:1423257-1436290 GCF_004355925.1 Anarrhichthys ocellatus
CATTGAAAGTGTGATGGACAGACATTGAAAGTGTGATGGACAGACATCGAAAGTGTGATGGACAGACAAAGGAGCTTACCTCCAGTTGTGTTGCTATACTACGAGGCCTGTTAAGATAACTCTTATTGGATGATATAAAACAATTTTCAGACTCTTTTATATAGAATATAGTGATATGATCACACCCTTTCAAAGAGCAATGAACTCTTAATTCTTAGGAATATTCAGGAATTGGAATGCGAAAAATGTTAAAATATCCTAAATAAATAAAATGGATTCTTAGGCTCTGTTAAACAAAATGTGCAAACAAAATGTGCAATGTCTGCACAATGTCCAAGTCCTTTCAATATATCGTACAATAAGTCGATAAAGTAAAAAGGATCAAGGTCGTGTAGTACGATAAGTTAACTTAAAAATAATCGAGGTCATGTCCATATATTTATCTGCTGAGTAATTAATCAGCCCATCACCAAACGCAGGCCTATATCCTTCTATTATTAGAACTCAAAATGCATTTAAAACTCATCCCCCCCCCCCCCCTCACCAGAAAATGCGTCCTTGTCCCGATCAAGCGTGGTGAACTGTTTGCCGTTGTGGCTGCTGAACGAGTCCCCGGCGTTTCCCTGGTAGGTGCCAAGCCTCAGCCGATAACCCTCGCTCTCCGACTCCAGGTGGAAGCTGCTGTACTCGGCGTACACCTTCTTCCCCGTCCAGTCCTCCAGCTCTATCATCAGCTTGTAGTCACCCTGTTTCCCCAGGTTGTAAATGTTGTCCAGCCCGAGCCAGTGTTCACCGTCTATGTTCCCAAAGCCTTTCTGTAGGGGGACAAAGCGCCATATGTTCAAGGTTGTGGTTCATGTTAAAAATATCATTGCGATGCAGCGCTGGCCGACAAAGAGCAGTATTAAATTGAGTTAGCTGACACTGTGCGTGAGCCAACTGCTGGAAGAACGGATCTCTTTTTATTCTGTGGTCGCTGGACGCCAATCGGTGTCCAAGAAACACAAACGGTAAAGCAGAGCGAGGTTAACACGACTTCCTATCAGAGTGCTGACTTTAAAGAGTCTGGTGCCGGCAATCAAGTACAATCAAATCAAATCTGCTTCCCGTTGAGATGATAATGTGTTACGGCTTTAAACTGGAGTTTCTCACTTTCGGCGAATTAGTTGAATGGCAGAGTCAATGGTGATTTGGCTGCAGTTTGATGGATATTTGAATACATTGAACGCGGAGCTGCAGAGACACATGTCTGTTCCTGATCCAAACAGCAAGTATTTGATTTCGAAATATAATCTTACGACCGAGAGGAAAACTCTTACCCGCACCATATATTTTTTTTTATTTCGTTTTTGTTGCAGAGAAAACTGGGAGACCAGACATTTTTATTCAGCGGCGTATCAGTGTAATTTATTTTAGTTCTTGCTCAGCTAGATCATGGATCACATCTCGATCACACGGCTGACGCATGAGGGGAGAAAAAACGGATCTTCTCCAGTGGGGGTTGAGCTGTATTTCCCTCTCAGCCTACCATGACGCTCCGATTGCGTAGATTTGTATGTAGGTTCCCCAGCTCCAGCTCTTGGCTGTGATTTCGGTGTGAGGAAATCCACCGCTAAGCTGTTTACATTGATGGAGCAAGTGCTTGCTTAGCGGCCCCAAAATGAACCACTGAGACTGGGTCACTAAGGAATTAGGAAGGGAAAAGCTGTGAACACAGTTCTCTGTCATGCTTGGAGATATTTTTTTTTATTTTTCAGCAAAAGAATCAGATGAAAATGTTGGGACGCCCTAATTGTCCCCTCAGCTTACCTTGTAGTTCTCCCAGTTCCGGAAGAAGTTAACCGAGCCGTCTCTCCTCCTTTGCAACACGGTCCATCCTCCATTGTCGAGGCCGTGTTCACACCAGGCTTGGATCAACCGATCACTGACATTGGTCTTAAGCAGGTACATCCCACTGGTGGTGTGGCCGGCCTGTCGCACCTGGTAACAGTCTTTGAAGGGACCTGTGGTCGGGAAGAACAGAGGAGGACAAAAATACTGTATATGTTTGATGGTCTGATTTGTAAAGAAATGCCTATTGTCATTTTCCACAATCCATATGTTGAGAATATCCTTAATGTTCCTCCGTTTTCTCAGCATCTTGGGTTTGGGAGTTGATAACGTTTAGCCCTTGGGGAAACATGTTGAAATGATTTATACCGGCCAGTAAAAAGCTAGAAATGACCATATAACTTAATGGCCTTATCGATGCTATATCCATATATTCTGTTACAGCCTCTTAATTTGTACTAAAACCATCCATTTCCTAAATTATAGTCAGTTTTATCCCCCTGAACAAATATACCGTGCTACGCCTTCAATTGACCAAGATGGCTTCTTTTTTTTATCGCATATGCAAAAGTCATCATCATCAATCCAGGCGCTCTAGACGGCAGACAAAGAGAGAGAAGGGGAGCGAGAGTCGGGTCTGAGTGGATGTACCAATGCGGCCACATTCTTTGGAAAATTGCTCCTTTTGCTCAAACCATCCCAACTTTCCAAAGTAACACAAACATACATGTGCACACTTGTATTGTTAAATGAATATTCACCTGGATGTAGCCTTTGAAATAAAGCCGTGTGGTTGCACTGCACCCAAAGCTGATGCAGCTGAACCTAAACCCAGCATATTTCCTCTGTTTTCCCCTGTGTGAATATGTATGAACACCGGCATTGTACGGGGGCCTCCAGGGCCTAAAGGCCCGTGGAAGATGGTTTTCTCAGCTGAGTGTAGGAGCACATAGGGACCCAGTGTATTGCCCCAGTACAGATACCTAAAACTCTCCAGCACAAGCTTGTATTTTTCTAGTAATGATACGTCTTCATCAGACCTGTCGGTGAGGGGTTCTCTGACACTTTAGTTTAGTTTCTTTAAATGGAGCTTTGAGGGGTTGAGTTTAAAAATAATGTCAGTCAACAAGTCATAGTAGTTTAAAAAGGGCTCGGCGAGACCAAACTGTCAGGCAATGTGTATATACAGTAGTAGGGAACCTGCATGGAAGAGAACCTATTAGCGGTACTTGGTGACTTGTATTTCGGTTGACCTTCTGCCTACATTCATCCATGTATACTAAATCTCATCACAAAGAAGTACCCAGTGTCACTAGGGATTTGGTGATATGTTTTATGGAGACGAGGTGGAAATATTTCAGGGGGATTTGTTTTTCTTTTCCTGAAAATGAACCGGTGAAGGATGATGTCGGCCACCAAAGTAAATGCGATCCATCCCTGGCTTTCCGTTGTTCTGCTTGGTTGTAGATAAATCAAGGGTGTCCAGATTGCCAGAGCCTGTTTTTTTTTTTTTTGTTTGTTTTTTTGTGTCCAAGGCTGAAACACTGCTCTGTTTGTGTGAGCAGCAGCTTAATGCTTACCATGTCATCCATGATGTGGCTGAGGCCTGTGGAGCTGCAGGAGTATTACATAGGAGCTCTCGGTTCTGATGAGCTATAATTGACTATTAAATTGCTAAAGTTACACTTGAACGGCATTGCTTCAACACTCTGCCCTTTTCTGTCATCTGCGTGTCATCCGTGCCATTTTACCTCCCTTACCTCAGTGAACTTGAAAGGCCAATCAAAGGTGTTGCAAGCTGGTATTGAATATACACTTTTTATTACTTTAAAGTAGAGGTGTAAGAAAATATTAAGTATTGCTATTTAATGCTTTGTGATACTGTATTGATTCTCAAAAACAGTATCAATTTTTAATAACTAGTTTACATTCAAAGTTTATATCCGGCCAATCCTTGATTTCATGAGATGCGCCCTCTGTGCATGTCCCCTCTCAATGTAGCGCTATGACGCTGGATGTTACAGGGACTATGATAGATGCATCTGTTCTGATTGCATTAAAAAGTAAACATTTTACTCAGATTTTCCGTTTGTGGTGGTGTGTTCTTTATGCTATGACAGTTTTCCCTCGGTATAGATTTTAAAAATCGCAATATGTTGAATCCCAACCCCCTGTATCTTGACATGTATCCTATCGCCAGATTCTTGCCAATACTAGTAACAGTATTGTTGAAATACTATAAAAGATATATCCTCTTTGTAATGGCATGGCAGGAACAGAAAGCTGATGTTTCATTAATAATGCCATAATATAAGAAGTATTTTATATAGTCTGGCATATTGATTTGATGGCTTTATCTGGAGACTTTAAAGTGTTGGATTTAACCAGCGCTTTAAATTATGTCACCCTACTAAGGAACTCCTCTGTCAGTATTCAAACATTTGATTCCCCTCTTTGTCTGAGGGATGTGATGAATGATTTCATCCATCTGCTTGTATACCGTCTGTCAACATTCCCCGCCACAGTCTATTCGCCAGTCAAAATACAACGGCGTCAATTCCAAGTAGCGTTTTAACTTTGCAAATTGGTTTCACATTGGAGATGATCTCAGATTTCAGAATCCGTCAATCTCCGTGACAAACGTGCAACGTAGCCTCACTTACTTGATTTGATAGCTTAGTCTAGCGGCCTGAGACTGAATGGACTACCATCAGATGTGTGCTCTTCTTGTGTTTACCTTTACGTCTTCCATAGACTTAATGTAAGTCTCACTAAAGCCTTGCAGTAGATATATATCCCCGTTCTCTAAAGTCTTTTTTTAATGCTGTTCAGAGAGGCGTAATCCACCTCCCACTAATTTGGTGCATATGCTCAGAGCCGTGCTGCCAATACAGACGGCCAAGTGGGAATTGTAGGAATGTATGATTTCACTGCCTTGTTACCGTGCCAAGAATCAACCCGCTGTGCCTCAGCAATACCAACTGTTGCGAGAAATTACTTTCTTAATTGCAGTCCTTAGCAATTTTCCCAATTATTTGCACACACAAACGCTGAAGTACAATTACCTAAGTGATCGGTCACTTATTTCTTCAACATCCCCTGCCACTTTAAAATTGGTACATACCATCGGCGGTAAGTGTTCCCTGTGGTGGTGGAGGGTTGATCCCAAATGGGCTTGCAGTAGGGGATTCCATGCGCGGTCCTCTGGCAAAGGCCCGGTTGTTATGGTCCCTCTGTATCTCGTTGGTGAAGCGATTGTTAACTGGTAGATGCTCCGGTACCACCTGTACCAGCGGGGGAACTACGGGCAGCTCACCGCGCTCCACTGTCCTCAGACACTGCTCCTCCAGTGCCGAGATGAGAACGGACTGGTTGTTGACCACCGCGGCCATTGTGGAAAACCGGGCCGCCAGCTCCTTGAACCTTGAAGCCAGTCGCATCATCTCCGAGGTCACGTTGAGGACGCGGTTCTCCAGCTGGGCCAGCTCCAGAGAGTTGTCTCTCTTCCTGATGATCTCATGCAGCAGCTGCATGTAGAGTTGGGTCACCCTGGAGTTCATGTTCCTGCTCTCTTTCCGCAGCAGCTTCATCTCATTCACCAAGTTACCATCCACATCCACCACCAGCTGCAGCGTCTCAATCTCACGCCGCTGTTTGTTGAGCACCTCCCGCACATCTGCAATGTCTATACGGGTCACTCTGTCCTTGTCTGGCTCTGGGCCTGTGGTGCTTGCACAGATTGGACCTGATGACAGATATCAATATACTTAGGGGGTTACCAAGAGGCAATTTAGATTTGAGAAAAGCAGAGGATACTTAAATGAAGACAGCCATACGATAAATATCTGAAACTGTATTGCAAAAATAAGTTATCCTTCCAACCTGTGATTTTCTGCTCTGGTACAAGGAAGGTGTAGGAACACTTTTTGTCATCGGGGTCGATGGGGGCTCTTTTACTCCTGATGAGAGAAGGCCCTTTGGTCCTCCGGGCTTCCCTGGAGCTCCTGCAGTGACTTTCCTCCCAGAGGGAGAGGCATAGCAGGGCACACAGGCTCCACGTCAGCCCCTGCATTGCTGCTGGCTGGTTAGATGGATCGATGGACAGCTGCTGGTGCTCCCTCCAAGTCCCCCCAGGCCCCCCTGCAAGAACACAAGATCTTGAGACTTGGGACTCTGAAGTAATGTTAACCGCAGGGGTGTTGATTGTATGCTGTTCCAGAGCAGAGGAACTATCTGGAAATCTATTTCACACCTTTTCAAATATTCACAGACAATCAGTAATTGTTTCGGAAAGTGTTCACTAAGAGTTGTTTGTGTGGAAAGATTGAAAGACATTTGCTGTTCAGGACGAGGTCTGCTTTCTGTCTCAGTTGGTTCCCCTGCTGACAGACACCCCATTTTTCTGAGGTCCTGTTGGTTTCTCTCCTATTAAAGAGGTCTGCCATGTGGCTGCTGGCTATGCTTTATCTGTGGTACCTTTCCTGAGTCTTTCGTCGTCTTCTTTACTTTGGGGATGAAGATTATTTTTTCATATATTTCCACCATCTTGTCTTGCATAGTATGTACCTGAATGGGCTTTTTTCCAGGTACCTAGTTCAGTTTTTGTGTCTGGGACGTATATCGTACATTTGTTCTGACACAGGCTAATGTAGGTCATTAAGTCTTTCAAACAGGGGTTGTCACTAGAATCAATCTCAGGATAAGGATGAGAATAGTCCTTTTATGTTTGATATAATTTGCTTATTGTTTCAATGCAATTAGACACTATATGAAATACTCTCTCTTCACTGCTTTTGTTATGGTTTTTCTACCTCTCTGCATCTTCTTTCCAGCAACACTGTCCACGTGCAAGATTATCTTCACACTTGTCTGGATGCAACGGATATGCAAGTCAAAACACTTAAGGAACTCTTGGCTCCTGATTTGTGTTCTTAGTATTTGGTTAAAGGGTCTCTAAGAGGGTTCAAGACCTCCCTTCCTGCCCAGAGATCTGACCCTACTGTCCCATACGAGCACAGTAGGGTGCCTCCCAGTAAAGCACGTTGACCCTTAATTCCGATGCAGCTTCCTGTGAGACCGGTTAAATATGCTCACCACTGAGCGCCCGCTGCTCCACGTGGCTCCATACGTTCAACAGGAATGTTCAGTAGGAGGTGGTACTTGTGTTTCACTTGAAAGATTTCACAAACAGGCCGCCTCTACAGGGGTGAGAGACGAAAGTGAGGAAAACTGTGTGAGACAAGTTGTCTTCTGCCCTTTCTAATCTGCTGGTACTCCCTCGCCTCCTCCTTACTCCTGCTGATTCTGGTTCTGTTTCTCATCAATGCACAAGCACAAAAACACTTACACAGACGCACACACTGCTCCATTTAACACCCTGGCCTGGTCCTGCGGAAGGCCGAGTCGGTTTAGCCCTCCTAATCCGCTCCATCACTCTTGAGCCACTCTTTACTTAATGCCACATCATTAAGTCCTACCTCCACCCTGAAACCCGGGGCCCCGTGTCTCTCCTATATGACGCTATTGTGGTTCTTCAGGAATTCTGGCAATTCTGTCACTTGGAACAAAGTCGGGAGGAGACAGGATTACAGTTACTGCAGATCTCGCTGGTACGCGCAATCTCCCGTGTCCATCTGTATGATAGAATGCTGTGTGTGCATGACTATCCAGAGACGCCATGCATTTTCATGGTTGTGTTTTTTCCAGCAGCAGAATGTGTCTGACAGCGTACCCAGGTACTGTATCCTCGCTGACCTGATTAGAGCCGCTAATGACTTTAACAGCAGCATCAGCAGTGTCGCTATGACTGGCTTTCTACTGTTGCTGGGAGCTCCATAAAGTCTCCATATTTGGCATCATCCACATGCCCCCTTAGCATGAACAGCTCACATTACATTATAGATCATCCATCAGCTGTCACCTCCTTCATTTCCCATCTCTTTCTTCTTCTTTTCCCCCCATTCTCCTTCCCTTTCTTTCCTGTCTTTCGGAGTCTGATTTTCTCTTGGGTGGTGGTTCTGGGTACGAGGGGCCTAGTCTCTTTCATGGAACCACAACATATCAAAGACATTCCAGGGAACGTGGAAAGGTCACCGGTGTGTTTTTGAAGGTACAAGGTTTACAGCATTTCCTCAGAACATGCAGTGCGGCTTCTTTCTTTTTTTCTACCCCAACGAGCAGAAACAAAACTCTGCTGAAGTGCTTGGAGACCAGGAAGAAAACATAAAGTGCTCACCTCTGGGAGTAAAACTTAATGCACGTGAATGTGAGTTAGTCAGTACGCGGATACATTGTTTTTGTAGATTGGAATTTTTTTTAAATACCTGAATCGATTGCAATTGCTTCATTTCAGTCTGTGCTGAGGTAGAAGAAAGTTACCACTTTTATTGTTCTAGTCTATGACTAACGTGACTTCATATCTGTTTCAACAAAAACAAAGCATCTCATGTCACTCGCATCTCTGCGGTTAAATCCACCAGCGCCGTAGCTGTAATTCCCCCCGTTATGTTAAACGCATTCAAAATGCCCAGATTGAGCTGACTATTGATTCATAAAGAGAACGCAGCTGACTGGAAGAGCTAGTGAAGTAAGCGGAAGAAGGAAATGAGTGTAACGTTTGAAAATAAGGTGTTTACAAAGGGTATGTACAAAATACATGGAGATTAGATTCATTGGATTGTGTTCATTGGAAGTATAAAAGAAGAAAAAGAAAATGCCACTAAATTGAGAGGAGAAAGTCTTTATTCTTTAATGTTGGGTAGCTGGAAAATTAAGTAATTATAATAATTCCTAACAATGACTAATACATTTAAGTTCAGGACATCTCCGACTACAAACGGACGCAAAAGAAAATCTACTTTTTGCCATGCTCTAGTGTTAATGAAGTAAACCGAAATCACAATAAATTCATACTGTCGAAACTTAATACCTGTGGAGTTGCAATACTTAATACTTTTTGAATTAAATTGAATTGGCACCCACGTATCATGATTGTGTCGAATCGGTAGATGTCAGCATATCATCCCAGCACTTCTGGTTTTAGCTCACAATGGAACTATTTCGCTATGTATGTATGTATGTATGTATGTATGTATGTATGTATGTATGTATGTATGTGTGTGTGTATGTGTATGTGTGTGTGTGTGTGTGTGTGTGTGTGTGTGTGTGTGTGTGTGTGTATGTGCATTTTTTACGAAGTTCAGTGCGTGTACCATTTTATTTCCATTTGACGTGTAGTTTTCCTTAAGCTCACGTGTTCTAGTACTGCATGTCTGGAGTAGTGTGCCTTGTCTAGAATGAGCAGTGGTTCCTGTTATTCAGCTGGGAATGCATTGTGAGGTGCTTCAGAGAAATGTTGTGAACAATCAGAACCTGGAGGAGGACTAAGCTGTGTATACAGATACTGCAGAGACGGAACAAGGGAAGAGAACAAGGAGTGAAACAAAGAGCAAAGCTTTAACAGCAGTGGATTGAAGATGATGAGACTAATGATGATAGAAAGTGGTCTCTTTTCCCTTCCTGGCCAGGTACCATGAACATAACTTTAACATATCTCTCTTAAATGAAATACTCTCATTCCCTTTTTTTAATCTTGACAAATCTGCACTCTTCTCTCTGCCTGTTCCTTTCCATTTAATTACTTTCCTCTCTGTTTAACCCTCCTCCTCCTCCTTACTTTCCCTTCCTTCCAATTTTTTGAATACTTTCCTTTCTCTTTGCTTTCTCTCTGTTTTGTATTCCTTCTCCTCTTTCCTCTCCAGGTCTTTCGGTTACAGCTAAATCACTTAAGCAACAGATTGCAGATGTGTATGGAAGCCATCGGCTGTAAGCAGCGCAGCGAAGAAGAGAAATTGAAAGTCATTTTCTCCCTAATATGAGTAGGATTTATAAAATGTCCTGTTGGCTCAGCCCTACAGACAAACTCGTATTCCATTACATCCATGTGGACTACAGGACTTGCAGCCAGTTTAACTCCACCTGTCTTATATTTTGGCAACAGTATGAGCTTCATAAGTCTTCCAAAGTGCTTTGCTGGGTCCTCACCCTGCTAATAGTTATTAATAGTCAGGAGACGCATAACAGTGACTTTTTAATTGTCCCCACCCCCCCGCTGTCCGTCTCTCTGCGCCTGTCTGGGCTGTGGTTTCATTTATTTTCATGGCTGTTATTGTCCGAGGACAAGCAGGGTTCATCTGTAGCGCACCTCGATAAAGCCCACAACTACTTCAGGTTGGGTTGATTTTTGCTTTAATTATTCTCTCACACACACACACACACACACACACTCACTCAGTCTTGAGGTGTGTGTGTGTGTGTCTGTGTGGCGAGGGTGCTGGCTTTCTGTTTACATTGCTTTTACTGTTTAGACGTTGACCATTAATAGTGATCAGCTCTGCTCCCGAGTAGGAGACATGATCCTCTTCTGCATGTCGTCGGGGAGGAAATCACCAGAGAACTCGTTAAGCTAGACGGCTGCTTACATTGCTGCTAGACAGGAAACATGTGTTTGTTCTCGTTGGTTAAACGGCATAAAAGACGCCGGTTGTTGGCACAGAAAGACAGCCGCGTGTCTCACTGGTGTCCTCGGGTTACTCTGTATGTACAACGCGTGCATCATTTTGTCATCCGAGCCAAAACAAACTGCTTAATAAACCGACTGATAAACAATTAGTATAAACTGTTTCCATGGAAAATTGGCTGAGTGCAGGTTTGGGCTGTATGTCATTGTCATACAGTATTTATTATACTTACAAAAGTTTATCTAAAAGAGTTTCAACAAAAACGGATCATTATAACCTTCATGAAGGTGGGATTTGTTGCAGAACTGACTTAGTTGTAGCTAGGTGTACCTAATAAACTGGCTGTGCGTGTGTGTGTGTGTGTGTGTGTGTGTGTGTGTGTGTGTGTGTGTGTGTATCTCCGTATGTGTTTGCTGTATGTTTTATAAAAGGTTTAACCTGGACCAGACCAGACAGCAATGATGGCAATCATATCACACCCTTCGTTGAATACAGCCATTTAAAGATTATAATAATTTATACAAATGCATGTTTTTAATGCGCTGATGTGACATCGGTACTTGGTATCGACCGATACGCAAGTTCACAATCGGTTTCCCGGAAGGAAAAATGTTATCGTGACATCTCCAATATATAATGTCTTAGACGAAGGAATCGCAGGAAGTCAGATAATCACAGTTTATCTTTCCTGAGGCTTTACGCTCACACGAAATGAACACAAGCCGGGAGAATCCGTCGTAATGATGTGCTCGTACATTTGGAGTGCACTAGACTTCTCATGCACACATCAGATGAGGAGCACGAACGAGAGCCCATGAGAGCGTAAAGTTCAGATGCAGGCTGTCATCCTGCCTGAAGCGTCTTTTGATAGTTGTGGACGCTGTGTGGGTCTCTGAACTCCTGGTCTCTTGTGGTGATTTACCAGTTCTGATGTGTCTGTCTGTAGCCTGATGGATCGCAGTTCAAAAAAGCAGGAGAGAAATTGATTTATATTTTTGTCGACGATGTATTTCCCAGCCTCTAAAATCCCCGGCTTCCCCTCGCTCCCCCATCTGGTCCTCAGACTTTCCCACGACAAGTCCAATATGCCCCAAAACACACAACCCATCATCAGAGGAAAGAGAGAGAGAGAGAGGGGGGAGGGGGGGGGGGGGGGGGGGGGGGTGTTGGAGGTTTGGATTTAGAGCAATAACATACGGCAGCGCTGCGTTACATGACGACGTGGAGCTCAGCCAGCTCTGCTGTTGGTACACAGCCAGAGGCCGAGACCTCCTCCCAGCAATCTCATCCACACATGATGTCACCAGCCACCGTTTACAAGTTACACGGCCACCTCGTTCGCTCTGTCCCTCCAAACACACAAGTCGACTCATTCGTCTGTGCTTGCTGAAGCAATGGGTCACACGGCCACGAGTGGGAGACGGAAGAAGAGCCGACAGCTGAACAACTGTCTGACTCGTAAAGGAATTAAAATGAGAGCTAAAGAAACGGCTACGTGAGGTCATCGAGGATGTGGGCTGGAGAGGTGAGCACAGCATGAGGCAGTAAAAGTACTGACATTATGAAGCCATTAATGAAAACAGCACTACACTAAAAACTCATAAAAGCCTCATTAACAAAAATGTAGAAACCTCGCAGAATACTTTAACCACAGTGGAACAGGAAACACATCGGGGTACGGCATTAATGGAGTTGTTTTATTAAACACTACATGTTTGAAATATTAAAAGGGAAATCAAGGCAGATCCAAAGAGCTAGAATAAGATTTTCTCTGCATTTATAACACGAGTTAGTAATTAAGACACGAGCCAATCGCGAGAATAATACAAAATAATGAAGGACGAGGTGGAAAAACGGAGAAGTTAGATTGAGTGGTTCTACTTAGAAAGACATTAGCTTGTGGTTAGAACACAACCTGAAGGGCTGGTTACCTACTCAGAACCACTAGCTTCTGGAGAACCCCTTTTTAAAGAACGGGGGTTTCAAAGGTTCCTCGTCAGATTAAGGGTTCCATTAACAACCCTTTTCATCCAAAGACCCCTTTTGGAAGAAAGAGTTCCTCAAGGATTGTTGAAAGCATTGGTGTATATAAAGGGGTTCTCTGTACAATCTAGATGAAACTCTTGGAATGTCAAAGGGTCCTCTGAAGACCCTTTTACAGATGGTTCTTTGTAACTTTTTGTGTTGGGTTCTTGGTTAGAACTTTCTGAAATTGTTCCAGATAGAAAATGTATATAAGGGTCTACCAGGAAGCCAAATGGGTTCTCCTGCTAGTTAGTACCTTTTATTTATAAGGAGTTGTTCATCTTCACGATGCTGTATTACTGAGCAGGGGGCCCCGGGTCCCCCATCTGTTTTCCTTCTTCTGTAGTGAAACTCTAAACATGTGGGCTGATGTTTGAGGGGTCAGAGGTCTATATGTGGGATTAGGGAGCTGCCCCACCCTTCCTCCCCCCCTCCCCAGCCACACACAAACACAACCGCTCCACAAACCCCTGCAATCAATTGGCCTTTGTGGGTTCCCCCGCTTTTTTTTTTTTTTTTTTTTTTTTTTGCACAGCACATAAATGCACAAACACATCGTTCTCATATCCGAGGTATCCAGAGTTCTTATCTGTCATACTTTGTCTAAACTCTCCAACAGCCTCCTCCATCACCCATCCTCTTACCAACACACACACACA
>NW_022280072.1:1436300-1440619 GCF_004355925.1 Anarrhichthys ocellatus
ACACACACACACAACCTGCCCCTCAACACACACACACAACCTGCCCCTCAACACACACACAGCCCTCCTTGTACGCACACTCTCAAACAGCAGAATCGGCCCCTCAGTGATTCATCACCCGGGCTGACAGATTTCCTTTTCTCTCAAATTACACAACGATCGCCGCTGAAAGAACAGAGCTGGAGGAGGCTCGGGGGAGAGAGGAGAGCCGGGAGGAGGGAGTTATTAAAAACTGTGAAAGCATTTATATGAATGTTTGTTTGTGGAAATGTTCAGATTTGGGAGATCACTCGTAACCACTCTCTCTTTCTCTGCTTCCCTGAGTCGCAACTTTAAGCTCATACCTCCGACTGCACATGCTTTATATTAGTTGAATCAGCTAGGAAGAACATGTTCACACACACACACACACAGCATAACGCTCTCATTTCCCACTGACCCTACTTAGTTACATACCTCCACTTCTCCTGACCCTCCAGGCTGACCTCTTCCTCCCTATGGTGACCTGTCCGTTCAACTGTGTCCAAGCTCTCATTAAGCGGATTCAAAATGAGCTTCACGGTGGAGCTGGAGACGTAATCGCAGCTCTCTCTTTTTCCTCACAATGTTTTTTGCGATTCTTCACCCCATGGAGCTACATGCTGCCCTGTAGCTCATAATGTAGTCCGGCTTCTTGTGCTGTGGTTGGGATTTAACCGCATGTTGTCAGTAGAGTTGTTTTTGTACGTGTGTGTGTGTGTGTTATCTGTGTCGGCCTCTATAAGTGTCCTACTGATAAGATCAGCTAAGCTGTGGCTGTGAGGGGTCTACACACACACACACACACACACACACACACAGAGCCTCAGGTCACATAGTGAGACACGATTGGCCGCATGCCCATCTCCCCTAAAAAAAAAAAAAAAACTAAAAGCGGGCCGGTGCTGGCTGAGCTATCAATCCCCCGCTGCGTTACAACATGGTGTGTGACAGGACGGCTGTGGGGCGGCGGGGTAACGAGCTCTGACAGTCTATTGTACATGCACGACCTGACCGCGATGTATTTGCTTGTCCTGCGACAGACTTTCTGTTTGAAGTCTTTCCTGCTCTGTGATTTACAGTCCTGGGCTTCGGGTGAACAGAATGGTTAGGTTACATGTGGATTGGTTGTAATGACCCATTCAAAGCTTTCTCCCAGACCCTGTCCCCCCCATGCAGGTGAACCCGAGGGCCAAGCACTGCCGGCACAGAATGTTCTGGGTGTTTCTCAGGCAGCTGCTCCCTCCTTCTCTTTATCTTTTCGACTTTTTTTCTTTTCCAAGCTGAGTTATTGGAGGTATTGATCTCGTGATTTATTGCTCTACTCATGAAATGTTCTCTTAGCCTTTTGCGGCCTTTTTTCTCAAGAAGGTCAAAGAGTCGTGCATGTTCTCATCATACGTGTGTGTGCGCTATAGTGTTTCTCTCTCTCTCTCTCTCTCTCTCTCTCTCTCTCTCTCTCTCTCTCTGTCTCTGTCTCTGTCTCTCTCTCTCTCTCTCTCTCTCTCTCGTCGTTTACAGCATTCACAGATGTGGCTTTGCAGCGAACACAGTATTTTCCACAGATCCCACCAACAGGCCAGGAACTTAAGTGAAAACATTTGAAGATAATTGTGAGTCGGCGATATGGAAGCTCACCAGATTGATGCCGTTAGTGTTCAAAGCTTCTGATTTTTTTCCGCTATCGGGGAAAGGTCGCGACTGTCCCTGGAGTGTATCTGATGGAGGATGTGGTTATGGTTGGATTATATTCTATCATCCTTTTTATTTATTTATTTTTTTATTTTTTTTCACAACTCTGTTAAAGGGAAAGTAAACTTTCAAGGATTCCACAAACAGTTTTCTGTGCGTCTCAGCGATCAGAGGCGTGTGTCGAGAGACATGTCACCACCTCATTAGGCGTGATACTATTGATCTAACACCGATTCCACCGGGTTAAACTCGCCTGCCCCCCCCCCCCCCCCCAATCCTGTTAGTGGCCAGGCTCAGATGGTGCTGTGTTAGGAAACCGAAAGCCGAGAAAAAATAAACAAGCCTGGCTCCAAAGCTCAAATCTCCCCATCCAATCAGATCA
Source organism: Anarrhichthys ocellatus (assembly GCF_004355925.1). Taxonomy (NCBI): domain Eukaryota; kingdom Metazoa; phylum Chordata; class Actinopteri; order Perciformes; family Anarhichadidae; genus Anarrhichthys; species Anarrhichthys ocellatus. The sequence continues at coordinate 1,438,393 of NW_022280072.1, forward strand.
GCCTCCCTCTGGTGTTTTGCTGGAATGTGACTTTTCTTTCTCTCTTTAGCTTTCTGTTTCTCTTCAGGTCGGGTGTACTGTGGATTTTAGCTAAATGTTAATAGTTGAGGTGTTTCTCCTTGTTGCATCATAAATAAAACACAAAGGCACCAACACCAACTTTTCATTATTTAAGGCATTTTTTAAAGTTTACCCTCTTCACAATGAAAACGCCAAAATCAACGAGCACCGTAATTCATTCCTGTATTTTTTTTACACCCCCCTTAACACCCCTGACCCGGTCTCATTTACATGTGTTGCATGCACACGCATGATGCTCTACATAGTGTATCTCAGGCCTCAGATTCCAGAGCAAAGCCAAAGGAGCGTTGCTAAATGTTTCTGTCTGCAGCCGGAGCCTCCAGTCACGAAACGTCCTAACCTCTCTAACCTCTCAGCCAGAGCTCTCACAGCTGCCCAGACACACACACACACACACACACACACTCATACATACTGCACACATGCTGTCATGCTGACACATTACACACACTCCAAAAACAAAGTTGGAAACAGAATGAACTCGGGCAACATTTACCTTTTTAGTTGTGTGTGTTACCAGTAGTGGGGGTGTGTTTCCTTCAGTTATAGTTTCACGTGTGTGTTGTGTCGTGTCTTCACCGAGCTGCAGTGCTCAGGACTCATCTCTGTCTCTTTGTCCCCGTCTTCTGAGCTGCTCTGCCCTCCACTTCTGTCCCGCTGTTGGAAAAATCACAGGAAGTAAAGTCTTTTTCTGAACGAGGACCCTACTTCCCCAAAACGACGGTCTCCTCTCTGTGGACTCAGCTGTCCTGGGGCCCGGGCTCGGGCATGGTTCAATAGCTGGCCACTTCAACAGACTGAGCTCTGACGACCGATGCCTTGAGTTTTTCACAAAGGATGGGGGAGACTCGGAGAGGGAGGGGAAGGAGGATGAGAGGGGAGGAGAAGGGGGGTGTGGGAGTTTGAGATTGCCTTTTTTTCTTTTTTTTCTTCTTCTCTGTTTTGTTTGGAGTGGCCCAGCCTACCTCTGATGTCACTCTTATGGAAAAAAAAAAAAAAAAAAAAAAAAAAAAAAGACAGAGAGAATAACAGAGCGGCCTCATTAAGTTCCTCATCCTCAACAATGAGCGTGTTAGTTTTAATACAGGAGGCGAAGTGAGTTGAGTGAAAGGAAACAAGACCAGCTTGAAGTCTGGGGCACAGGCATGAACCGCTTTGAACCCCTTTTTTTAGCATTACCAACCCACAATCCCCCTCTTTTTTGGGGGGCTTTCTCCTTTCTCCTTAATTTATTAAACCTTCATTTAAGCAGATCAAATCCATTGAGAAAATAGCAATCTGGCCAAGAAGGCAGCAAAGTTAAATGTCAAATGCACGTCGATTTCATACATACAATGGAACAAAGACAAAACATTTCATTAAGTTGTGTAAAAACTAAAGTCCATGCATCAACAAAACGTTAAACGGACAGTTGCATGCAGAAAAAAGGGCATTTTATGTATTTGTGATTAAAACTTTTGTTAAAAACTCTCCAGCAAGATGAGAGTTGAGTCTGGCCTGATAACAACTCCCTTTTCCAGACTGCACTGGTGGCACCTTCAGCAGAGGGAAGAGCCGATTGTAATGCTGCTGAGGCTTCTGAGCAGCTTCCTGTTGAGCTTCAGCTGGGTATGTGAGATCAGATATGAAGGAGAAGGGGGAAAAAGGACGGCCCACTTTGTGAGCAAAATCCTCACTCTGGGTGAAGTCTGAGCTCATCTGGTCCTTATCGTCGCTGTCGTTTACTTAAATGTGTTTGAGTTCAGCAGATAGCAGGTGACGTTTTCTCCATGATTTGTGAGCATATTTCCTCTTTCTTACCCGTAGCTTTTTATTCTTTTAATTCAAGTTTTGCCACATGTAAACACACACAAAGTGTCCGTGTACTCTAAACCACAGGTCCTCTAAGTGTGTGTGTGTGTGTGTGTGTGTTCCAGGTATGGATTTGTGCATGACTAACTGCTGTCATCCCCGACATGCTCTCAAAAGAGCAGCTACAGCGGTTAAGCCTTCCGGATCCCTCTCTTCTTCCTCCTCCTCTTCCTCCCCATCTCTCACTTCCCGTCGTACAGCCAACTGCTTCTCCCGCTCACAGCCTCTCCGTTTCTGATTCCAGTCAGGTGTGTGTGTGTGTGTGTGTGTGTGTGTGTGTGTGTGTGTGTGTGTG
>NW_022280072.1:1440629-1448334 GCF_004355925.1 Anarrhichthys ocellatus
GTGTGTGTGTGTGTGTGTGTGTGTGTGTGTGTGTGTGTGTGTGTGTGATCCTGAAGATGAGCTCCGGCCCTTTTTATCTGCTGGATCTGGTCCTGTTGTTGTTTTATTTTTACATCTGTGTTTAGACTGCGTGTGTACGTGCGCACATCTGTGAGTAAAACACAGTTTTCTGAGCGTGGGTGTCATGTAGTATGCCAATATGAGGGAAGAAGAGACGGAGCATGGCTGGCGGGGGAGATGGACTTAAGTTGGAAAGGCTGAAGAGACAATCAATCATCCGCACAAGGCATTTGGATCCATGGGGAGCAGATCAGGGCAGAAAACAAAAATAAAAAGGTCTGCTTGAAACTTCAGCAAAATATTGCGAATAGGAGAGTCTGTGCAGGGTTCTTATTCCCATCTCCTTCATATCAAACAAGCAGTCTGTGATCACCAGCTGGTCTTCACACCGAGAAATCCACAGCTGCAGCTTGCATCACGCACCAACAAAACTCTGGCCATGTTTGCGATGTCCAGCCTCGTGTTTGCTTTCTAATGAGCTGAGCTTTCCGTGTTCGGGCATGAAAATACCCGATTACCCCGCCGGTAAAAACGCCTCCGACAGCTGGACGCCGTCCTCATTCGGCCCTTGACTTAATCAAGGATGAGAGGCAGAACGAGGCGGGCTGTGTGTTTCTCCCGGTTTGATGTAACATGTGGCGTCTTTTTCTGCTTTGTTTCAGGGATGTACCTGTCCGATCTGACCTATATCGACTCGGCCTATCCCTCCACGGGCAGCATCCTGGAGAACGAACAGAGATCGAACCTGATGAACAACATCCTCAGAATCATATCGGACCTACAGAGATCCTGTACCTACGGTGAGTTAAGCTGCCAGTCATTTTCAATGGAAGCTGGTGACATGAAGCTTGAGCAACACAACGAGAAAAGACTGGAGGACTCGGGTTTAAGCTTCAGCAAGAGTACGCTAGATTTATATTGGCCAACCGAAAAAACCCAGACCAGTGTTTCCAACTCTTTTGCAGTAAAAGTAGCTCTCAGCACTAGCTGCAAAAGTTGATAAATCTAGGGAGAATGTTGCCAAGTCTGCAACAATCACGGCACATATTTTCAGGCCTCCCTCCAAAGCTACTCCGCCAAAATGATCATGATGATTATAAACAAACATGGCTGTTGGTAGTACTCACAGCTTGTCAAGCTAGCAGCATGTAGAAGACTCCGATGATGGCAGAGTGCGTGTAAGAAGGTAGCCAATAAGTTATTTATGCCCGAATTCCAGTCCTGACACATGCCTCTCTGCCAGCTATAGCCGTGGCCGGAGGCATTTTGTTTTTGCGTTGGCCGTCCGTCCATCTGGTCCATTCTCGTAAACCAGATATCTCAGGAACGCCCTGAGAAAATGTTCTCAAATTTGGCACAAACGTCCACTCGCACTCAAGGTGGAACTGATTAGAATTTGGTCACAAAACACGTTTTGTTTTTTTCTCCGTAACTCAACAATTTGTATGTTAATTATGACCATTTTAGACAAATGTCTTAGTAGGATAAAATGATGACGTGATGCAACATGACTGGCTGGCAGATGCCTACAACCGTGAGGCGGTCATTCTACTTTTATTAGAGCATTACATTCATTAGCATGTAATGAGAATTTCAACAAACCAACTCTAGCTTTTCATATGTGTGAGGAAGGCAGCTCACGAATGTCATTACAAGTTTTCACTGTACTCTGAGGTCTGATTATGTCCATCATGTGGAAGAACAAAGCAGGAGGGAGTCTCTGTAAAGGCTGCGAGGGAACTGCATCAAAGCCTGGCCACTTTTCTGTGGCCATGGAGACTCAATGAAAGAGTCTTTAGCATTCATCAATTCTTCTTTAAGATCTGCATTCAACAGTCAAAGTCTGTCCTCTTACCTTAGTGCTTTCTATCAGATTGTTTTTGTGTGATTTGCCGAGTTTTGGAGATCTCTGCCATAGAGATGTCTTATCTGTTACACAGCATAATCCACAGGCCTTGTTGGGAGCAGTTTCATGTAGGAACTATTTTCTTCCCACCAAACTACACCTGCCAACTGTATCACCGTGCAGAGGGAAGTGTACATCTACTCATGAACATGTAAACAACAATAGCTAGCTCAGAGGTGCTAAGTAAGCTAGCGGTATTGAGTATAGATGCACGCTTCCTTCTGTGCGGTGATACGGTTGGCGGGTGTAGTTTGGTGGAAAGAAAATAGTTCCTACTGCAGGAACGACTATCCTCACTCCAGACATGCTTCACAGCGTGATATATTGTTAGTTTTAGATGACATGTTTGTCTTTCAGATGTACTAGTGTTGCCTCACGTGCAGAAGTATCTCAACTCAGTCCGGTACATCGAGGAGCTGCAGAAGTTTGTGGAGGACGACAATTACAAGTAAGAAACCAAACTTAGACGTTGCAGGAGCAATTTTCCTGCCAGGAAGATCAAAAATAGGTTTTAGGTGTTTCTTTCGTCCCCAAAAATCATTTTTTTTAATGATGAAAACTTCTCAGAGGATGAACTCAACCTGATGGATTAATCAGTGTTTTTTTTATTTAGGTTGTCACAGAAGATTGAGCCAGGCACCAGCACACCACGAGCAAACGCCTCCAAAGATGATCTTGTGGGTACGTTGGGTGTTAAGTGTCGTATTAAACCTGTTAATCATCTTTTTCCCTCTCCTCTTCCTGGGCTATACATTCATCCTTCTTTCCCAAGCGGCAACCTCCAGTGCAGAAAAATCCAAATTCTTCAAATTGACCACTTGAGGCTGAGTCCAAAGCGAGTCAATTCCCATTGATCTCCATGTGAAAATGCCCAACTTTACAGCAGAGATTTTGGTCTCTATAGCCAATTCCCCTGTTCATGATGACTTTACAGGGGCTGAGCTTTTACATAACAACCCCATTCCAATTATATTGCGGCTTTAAGTTGTGCATAAATACGGGCGTGGCTACTTTGAGTGACAGGTGGGTGCCGTCTCAAGTCCCTAAACGCTTGCAAGACTGCAAGCGTTTAGGGACCTGAGGGACCTCGTAGCCCGCCTCAGCTCCACTGACAATCCACCCCTTTGCCCATTTTTGGGTATTTTCCGGGAATTAGGCAGAGTTGGCACCACCAAGATGGCGACCACCCGGAGCCACAATGACTCTCCAGGAACCTATGGGTGACGTCACGGAGACTACGTCCATATTTTACACCGTCTCATGTTCCCTCCCCGCTCTCACCTGCAGGCCAGGAAGCGGCAGCGTCTCCTCTCTGCGGCCGTAAATGTTCGATAGCAGCCGATGGAACCAAAGTCCCGGCCACACCGCCCTCCCCCAGGAACCTGCTGCCCTACGGACACAGGAAGTGCCACAGCCTGGGCTACAAGTCAGTTTGCTTTTTTTATAGTTTGTATTACAATGAGGTACTGCAGATGGACCGTATTTTCATCGTTCTGCGATGCATAAAAGCATCTACAGTCGTGAAGCAGAAATATTTACCTCTTTATTTTTCCTTCTGTGTCCACGTAGTTTTATCCATAAGATGAACACGGTGGAGTTTAAAAGTGCCACGTTCCCCAATGCTGGTTCTCGGCACCTGCTGGACGACAGCGTGATGGAGAGCCACAGTCCCACTAGGGGACATGCAGAGAGCTCAACTCTGTCTAGTGGTATTTCACTTGGTAAGTCTCGCACGTGGATACTTATGACCATAATGCACAGTTTGTATCATCAATGAGTGTGTAAACGGTTGGTATCCGTCCCCAGGGAGCAGCGAGGGCTCTGAGCTCAGCGAAGAGGTGTCCTGGCCAGCGTTTGAGAGGTAAGCTTGCTACGTCCGTGTCTGCAGTGTTTATTTTCTTTCCATCACATCCACGTGTAAGATCATAAAATCCGTCCCCGATGTGATTGTATCATTTTCAAAGCTCTGGCCTCAAGACACGGCTATGCGAAAATGATCGGCCATTAAAACTCGCGCACGAATGCCGCGCCCCGCCCTGCTTTCTGCCTTGCACCCAGAGCCGTCACGCCTCCACCGCTGCTCACAGATGCCTCTGCAGCCTGAAATTGATGAAGAGCGTGACATTGAAACCCCTCCTAACCAGTACTCCCTCTGTGCAAACAAGTGTCCGTAGCCTCACTCACCAGTTCAACAATCAACTGGCCTGGAAATACACCATTTTCTTCAAACTGTTGGAATAACCCTGTACACACATTCATCTATAACTCCTCTAACCAAACGACTGCTCCCTTCATCCAGCCAACCAGAAATAAAGCACCCTCACAGCCTTAACAGTGTCCCGTGCCCCCCCCCCCCCCTATTCTATCCTGTCTTATCCTACTCTGAACAGGACTCGGTTCTATCACTCTTTGGGCCCAGTGACCCGCGTGGCCCGCATCCCCTACAGAGGAGTCCTGAGGTCCAGCAGGTACACACATCCCGACCGGAACCAACCTGAGCTGAACCAAACCCTCTCTTGTCCTCACTTCACAGCCCCTCAGTCCCTTGCAAAGGGGGGCCGCTGTGTGCTGGTGCTTGGAGTGTGTGTAGTGCTGGGATAAGCTGGTGGTGGGAAACGTGTGTGTGTGTGTGTGTGTGTGTGTGTGTTGGTGAAATCAGGTGAAGGGCAAATGATCTGTCTGGGCTCATGGTTCTTCATCTTCTGCTGCGTACCATCAGTCTATTATCCACCTTTTGCTTTTCTTAAACTTCTTGCATGTCTGCCTCTCTCTCTCTCTCTCTCACACACACACACACACACACACACACACACACACACGTCAACCTGGGCTTCTTCTTGTGATACATTTCCAAGATATTTTCACAGCTTGGAGCTAAAAAAAAAAAGAAAAGTTTCCACCATGTGTTGCTGGAAACAACCGGTTGCATCCTCATTCCTGAGGTAGAGAGGAACAGACTCTTCAGGGTCACTGAAGCCAATTCTCAGGGATGTTGCATATAAAAGCGTCCGTTTTGCGCTCTCTCTCTCTGTCTCTCTCTCTCTCTCTGTCTCTCTCTCTGTCTCTCTCTCTCTCTCTGTCTCTCTCTCTCTCTCTTTCCACCAGGCTTCACTGGGCTCCTGCACTGGGCTTCCTGCTCTGATCCTCCAGACAGACACAATCTGCACACCACCTTGTGCACCGCTGCTCTTCTCTCTGCCGATACCAGTGTTAAGATTTATGTCTGTGAAATTCAGTCCTGTAAAAGCAAGACGGAAATAGATTAACAAAAAGAAAAGTACTTTTAACGAAGCAGAGTTTAAGGTGGCTTTGCAGATTGCATCGGCCTTTTTTTACTACTAGTTCATCTCTTGATTTTGATCTGACGTGCTTGAGAACATGCATTTTTGTTGTGTGTGCGTGGTTGCGTTTACAGCTCGTAATGTTTTTTCTTTGTCCTGTTGTAGCTCAGCGGAGTCAGAGGAGCTGGCGGTTCACTTGTATCCCGGAGCGGTCACAGTGCAGGGGGTGTTGAGGAGGAAGACTGTGCTCAAGGAGGGCAAGAAACCAACAGTGAGATCACGTGCACACACGCGCACACACACACACACACACACATACACATACATATATATATATATTTTGCAGAACATCTCTGTTTCTGTCCGTTCCTCTTCCCTCATTCCCCCTAGTAGACCCGTGCCGGAGGCCTTTAGCCAATTCAGCATGTTGAGTCCGTCGGTGAGAGAAATCACTCTGATTGGCAGTTTCAGTTTAAGCAAATCGGTGCACGAAGAGAAACAGAATTGAGTAAAGCCAGCAAGTGACTGAAGAGAAGAGGCCACATGCAGAGAAGCGCTTATCATTATCCTCTCATCTGGTCATTCCAATACACAACGACGATTTTCACAATGACATAAGTGTTGAGCGAGAGTTTCCCTTCTTGTATGACCAATACAGACTACCGCCACCTGCTGGTGTGGAGAGATATTTCCTCTCATGCGGGTGCAGGACGTACGTGCTAGTTGGCTGTTGGCTGTACTCTCTGCGCTGTGTTCAAGTGCAGCTTTTTTGGCCGAGACACTGGCGCCAGTAGTTCTTTGATGTCGGTTTGGTGTGTCTGGACCTTTCGTCTCCACAGCTTTCAGTGTTTATGGAACAAGATGCAAATGTTGCATAATTATTCTCCGGTCATCCAACGAAGCACAGACAAGCGAGGGCTTTAAGTTCCCCCCCAAACCACACCGTGTTCTCCCCTGTGATCCGTCTCCCCGGCTCTGCCTTTTCTAATCTGGTCTCTTTATCTGTCCCAGTCAAAGCTCTGTTAGTCAGCGAAGCAGCACAGAACCAGACGCATAATAATATCACAGTCTGATGGCACACGAGGACCGTACTGAGGCATCTCATTGACTCAATCAGGCTGAAGTGGAGTTGATTTCACCTTTGTGTCTCCAGGTGGCGTCATGGACCAAATACTGGGTCGCTCTTTGCGGAACACAGCTCTACTACTACCCTGCCAAGTCCCTGAAGGCCACCGAGAGGAAACATGTAAGTCGCCATCCTCTGACTATTTCTGCAGCAGATGATAGAGATTTCAGAGGTTGGTTTATTTTTCGGCAGGCGAGGACAACAACTGATGACACATAACTGCAGTCTCCGATTTCTTCCATGTGAACCGCAGCTGTTGATAGAAATCAGAGTAAATACACGGAATGGCCCCAAAACACTGTTTAACAAGGAGAGGACACATGATAGCCATTACGTACTCACTTAGAAAGCTTCATAACAGAATGAACTCAGGGCAACACACTGATTCTTCTTTGTGTGTTGCAGTCGGTATGCACAGGAAATGGAAATCATGGGGAAAAAAATGCAAATTACAGATTTTTCATGTAGTTTTGGCATAATTTAAAAACAAGTGGAGTGTGTGCGTGTGTGTGTTTGGACTTCATCACTTTGACAGGAACATTTACTGAAACTATACAGGAGCTCAGAGGAGGGAAGAAAGAACAATAAGAACTGGAAGAAAACAGTGACTGAGTGGACGTGAGATGTTGTGAGTGTGCGTGCTTTGGGGGGGGGGGGGGGCTGGACGGGACGAAGTGTGACGCAGTGGGGGGACAGACAGATGGTAGCACTCATTGAATAATGAGACCAATGACATCACTGCAGTCTTGTGTGTCACTCACTGGCTAATGAGAACCTTGTGGAGAGCACATGCAGGCTCTGCACACACAAAGCCTGTGTTAATGATTCTTCTTCTTCTTAAGTAGCATTTAGACGGAACAGTCGCCATGAGAAAGAGAATTAAACTCTTGTTTCCTCTTGTTCTTCTGCCCAGTTCAAGTCCACGTCCAGTAAGACCGTGTGTGTGGTGGGTCTGATGGCCATAATGGCCGACGATCCCGAGCATCCCGACGTCCTCTTGCTGACGGATTCCGAGCAGGGTGAGACACACACACACACACACACACACACACACACACACACACACGCACACACGCACACACACAAAAGAAGAAGCTAAACGGAAATGACTAACACGAACAAGCAGTCATCTCTCTGAAACAGGATGCGGTAAAAATGTGAACTGGGTCAGTGGAGCTTGGTTTGAATGGTGACATTCACACATTTACACACACACACACACACACACACAGACCGGGAATAGACGCTGGCATTTTTAGGGCACTGGCCCTATGTTGAACCCTACACACACACACACACACACACACACACACACACACACACACACACACA
>NW_022280072.1:1448344-1457716 GCF_004355925.1 Anarrhichthys ocellatus
ACACACACACACACACACACACACACACACACACACACACACACACAGAATCCCGTTGCCTCAGTCCTGAATTCTTCCACTGTGACTCTGTCTGCCATCTTTCCAGTGAGTGTTTTTTAGAGCAGGTGGAAACGAGAGGCTTCGGCTTCTCACTCTTGTTTGTCTCCGTTGCCTAGGTAACACCTACAAGTACCAAGCAGGGAACCGAACGAACGCTCTGTTGTGGTTCAAACATCTGAGCGCTGCCTGTCAGAGCAACAGGCAACAGGTACGGAGCTGCATCACACACACTCACTCACTCACTAACTGTGCACTCTCTCACTAACTCACTCACACTGTGCACTCTCACTAACTCACTCACACTGTGCACTCTCACTAACTCACTCACTCACTCACTCACTCTGCTCTCACTCTCACACACTGTGCTCTCACTCACTCACTCACTCTCACTAACTCACTCGCAGACACTCACTCACTAACTCACTCACACTCACTCACTAACACACTCACACACTCATGTTTAAATTACATTTATGAATATAAAACTGTGCAAACTTTGTAATGAGATCAGTTAGGAAAGTTTTAAAAAGCAAAAACTAAATGTTTCCAGTAGAGTTTGAAATGACGGATAATGAAGATAAATCAACACTTTTCTTGCCACAGTGTTTGGTTATTTATACGTTTCCGGAACAGATGGACAACCGTTTCAGTGTTGGAATGACACGAGGCACAGGTTAAATCAATGTAACTTATGAATAGTACAAAAAAAGGACCATGATGAGTCATTTTAAATGAAACTTCTTTAACCTTATTTACCACTCACCTCACCCACACACGCTCTTTCTCCCCCAGGTGCCAGCCAATCTGATGTCATTCGAGTGACCGGCGCTGAGGAGTGTGACTGAGCAAAGACGAGAGAGAAAGAGAGAGGGAGGGATGATGAGAAAACAGACGACGAGGAGGATGAGGAGGATGAGGAGGAGTGTTGTATCAGTAGTGGGAGCTTTCACTGCCATGAGCCCTGACCGCCGATTCTCTGATTCTTGCCCCGGCCCCACTGCAGCCTCACCTGCCACCACTGCCTTAACCAGAGTACCCTGTGTGTGTGTGTGTCTGCGTGTCTATGGAAGTGACTGTTTTGGGCGTACTAACTACTGAACAAGGACCTGCACCACTGCTCTTGTCTCCCATTCGCTCTCAGCGTCTTTTTGTTTTTACTGTCCAGGACTTGGATGAAACCGTTGGACTCCTCCCCTCCCTCACAGACAGACTGTCCTCCATTGGACAGAAACAATCCTCTCCTCTGTTTTTTGTTGTTTTTGTGTTGTTTTTTTAAAGGGGGGGTTAACTATTTTTTTTTGTGTGTCCTCCACTATGCTCAAACGCAAGATTTCTGTCTTTTAATCGACACACAATCACTTCACGCACACACACATCGGACTAACCCGTTTAAAAAAACGTTTTTTTTACTTCCTGATTCACATGTGTTGGGCTTGGAGTCACAGGCTTATTTAGATGAACTACGGCACACAACTACGCTCACTCTCACGCATATTTGATCGCGTCGGTGTAAATGTTAAGGGCTCTGATTCGCAATCGATTCCAGCTGAAACAATTCCCACACTTCCTGAATGTGTCTAGTTTTTATTACTCTTTCTTCCCCTCATATACTCGCTAACTGTTCTGTACGTATGTACTAGTTTGTGTAACTTGAGGAGGGGTTGAGGTGGGAGGGCAAATCCACAAAGGTACGATCATCCCAGAGTCTAAGCTAAGACGTGTTCACGGTTGGGTAGACGAGAGTTCATCCTTCTATTTTTTTACACACATGGTTTTGTTTTTCCTCCAGTGTCTGCTCTCTGTCGGTCCGACGCTCTGTTTCACCAGACTCTCTCACACACACACACACACACACTAAACACTAAGACTTGAAACTGTGAAAGAGTCCAAGAGAAGAGATCGACAAGAACTCTCAATCCATGATTTGATCTCTTCTTCTTGTTGCTTGATGTGGTCAGAGCCTCTGGTCTGGACATTCAAAGCTACCTGGAGCCATGCAGAGTCTACTTTATATCTTCTTTGTTTTGTGTTGTTAGTTGTTGTTTCTTTTTCCTTTTTTGGGGGGGAGGGAAGGTGTATTTCACAGTATTACCATGTAGTAAACGTGTAGTTTTGTCTGTTAAATTTGAATGTTACATTTTTTTTGTGTGTTTTTCTCTCCTTTTGGAGAAGTTATGTTGAATCTTTCATGTGTTTTTTTTTTTTTTTTGCCCCTTATTCAATCAACCAGGACCCGGCTTGATTTTAGACCCTTCCATCTGATTTGGAATAAGCACCTTGGTTATAATTAGTGCCAAGTGATGTAACGTCACCGTGTTTTCTTCAGTTAGGACGAGCAGAGCCGCGGTGGAATCAGTGCAGATGTGGAATCAGTGCAGATGTTTCACGGTGCCACAAATTGCTGTTTTTGTTTCTTCGTTGTGAGCAAGATGGATGATGGAGGTGACGATGATGGGAAGCTTTTTCGCCCAGTGATATTTATCAAATTCTAATCTTTTTTCTTTTCTTTTTTTCAAACAGCTGTTTACATTGTACGTTTACACAATCGTTTGCCCCCACAATCCCTTCGATGCTCCACATGTACTGTAGACACCTTTAGTATTACAGTACGCAGACGGGGTGTTTTGAGCTCAGCGATGGGGTGGAAACAGATCCTCTCTGATGTGCTTCAGTCAGTGTTCTGCATTTAAACTGTCCTCAACAGTCCAAGTCAACTATTCAGCTTTTTAGGTCAAACGAACAACAACAAACTGAGACAAAAGACAATTACGTGCCCGTAAAGAGACATTCAGTCCTTTGTGTTTTGACTAAAGGAGAGATGGTTGCGGATGAACCTGTGAATGAGGAAGACAAAGATGGGCATGTGGATGCATTCATGCGCCTGTGCACACTTCTTTATTATTTTTTTTTAACACGTTTTAATTCAAGCTGCACAGAGGCCGACTCACGTCACAACTCCACGCTGGCTTGTGTGAAGAAAGGAGGGACAGCGTGGGAAGATAAGGAAGTGGAAACTGGTGCTCGTCTGTGTCCACCGAGGCTTTTTTTCTTCGCTGCACAAAGAGAGCAGAGACTGTTTTGAAGCCACACAATCCCAGAGCTGAAGCCCTCTGGAGGCTGATCATCGCTGGTGTTTGAGTCTCATCGGTGGGCCGGGCGGACCAAGAGGGTCTGAATGAAATGGGTGAGACGAGAGTTTGGGTGGGGGGGGTTTATAGGCCGTTTACCTCTGTGTATCGATGTTTGGTGGAGCTTAACCTGCTGTCATTTGCAATATATTGACATTTAGGTGCAGTTAAAGGGACAGTTCACCCCAAATGTACATATTTTACCTCTTTCCTGTTGTGTTATTTATCATTCCAGATAGTTTTGGTGTAAGTTGCCGAGTGTTGGAGATATCAGCCTTCTCTCCACCATACGGGGCCGATGCATCCAACACTCAGCAACTCACACCAAAACAATCTAGATGGATAAATGGCACTGTAGGTAAGAGAAAAAATGTTTGGTATGAACTGTGCCTTTAAACAAGAATTAATGCTGTCTCAAAAAAAAGGATTGTAAACCGAAGGAGCTGGGATGTAAACAAATGGCATCCCAGTCACATTTCCCTTCTTTCTATTTGCTGATGTGAGATGATTTGGTTTTAAACTCAAGCAGACCTTTTGAAGCGGTCTTGGAAGGTTTATTTGAATCAATTTGGATTTAACGATGTTGCCCATCGATAATTACCCAGATCATCGTGAGCGATTTTTGTGAGGTTTTCCCTCTCTGTAACCTGAGTTTACACACTTTTCTTTTTGTTATCATTTCTGTACAGTGTGTGGTCAAAATAATGGAAACGCATATTTCTTGTTTTTGGGGACGTTTTGTGGATTTAGCCGACTCATTTCTTGGATTGACCCGTGATCATCTATTTTGGGATGAGAGCGGAAAGTTCAAATGTCAGACGGTTCTCGTTCGACATCATTTTGGGTTGTTACAAAGAAACTTGATGTTTGAAAAATCTCTTGTTTTCCGTGGTGAGCGTTCATGTTGGTTCCTTTAAATTGACCCCACTGTCTAAATGCACAACTCGCCCTGTATTAGCTGTTTAGAGTGAAGCTGCCTTCTGATTTCATTCTTTTTTTTTTTTTTTTTTTTAATGGTCATGAAATAATTGTTTAACAGTTGAGGTGAAGGTTTCGACCAGAGGAAAAGCTTTCAGTGCGTTTTTGTCTTCTGATTTTTGTGAAAAATCAATGTGAATCTGGACGAGCGTCATTCACCGTTTACCGAGGGCGACGACCTGTGTGTGTGTGTGTCTCTGTGTGCGTGCGTGTGTGTGTGTCTGTCATGACTGTGGCGAGCGCTGTGACCTCATAGCTGAGTGATGCGCTGCCTGGTGTGAAGACTGAGAACCAATAAACACTCTGCCCTTTTTTACTCCACACGTCGGTCTCCTGCTCATTGTTCAGTTGGAGTGTGTGTGGGGCTGTTTATCCGGGAGGGGGGGGGGGGGTAGATGTGTGTGTGTAATGTATCACGGTTACATCACAAGGTTGAAGACTATTTAAATACTGACAATCAGTGCCATCCTTTATTTATTTTTTGAGTTGGATGACGGAGAGCCACTGTAACCGTCGAGGAAAGTGTCCTGACGGGATTTATTCTGCAGAGTCGGCTTCATTTCTTTAAGACACTATTCCCAAAGTATTCCCCAAAAATGTAGATTCCCGAGTCAGCTAACCAACTACCCCAAAAAACTTACATTAACTTGTAATTGTTATTTATCTTGAAGCTTTACTTCACGAGGCTGCAGTTACAATAACATCACAGTGCAGATGTTTTTTAATATTATATAATATGGGCCAGTAACTGGTGCAATGTAACTAAGTACATTTACTCAGGTGCTGTACTTAAGTAGAGTTTAAGGTACTTTTACTTCCCTTGACTATTTCCATTTTATACTCTACTACATCTCAGAGAGAAATCTTGTGCTTTTTACTCCACTACATTTCTATTACAACTTTATTTACTAATTACAGATTTTGATAATAATAGAAATGCATGCTGGCTTGCATACTGCAAACATGCAACCAGATGCAGTACATCCTGGTATTTGTTGGCATACTGCATTTGACACACTAAGGTCCCAATCTCCACACTCATGGACTCAGACTTTGAGGCGCATTCCCACAAAGTCCATGAGGGTTTAGGACTGTCCCACTTTCAAATCGTCAAGTGATTGAGGGCTCTCTCGCACACATTTAGAGCCCTTTAGGATTAAAGATGTTATGTCATCGTAACATGATACGTTGCAGAAAAGTGCTCATCAAGTCTCATTGGTATTTACACCCTTTCAAGGCCTCGCAGCCTCTCGCAGTCAACCATTTAACAGGTGACGTCAGTTAAATCCCTGAGGATTCAGGGTTTAAGGCTTTAGGAGGACATTGGGATTGGGCCTAAATCTTATTCTGGCATACTAAATAGTTCGGTTATATCGGTATTGGAACTCATTCAGAGAATTTATCCGGGGAACTTGGAATAATTTCACCCATTTCTTTACACTTCTATAGTTATGTAAATGAATTACGCAAGAAAATATTAGACTTGCATTATAATATTCAACATATTGTCATTTATTTTATTTATTTACATTGCACGGGTTTTAAAAAAAAAATCATTATTTGAACTATGAAGCCTTTTGTTAAAAAAAACCAAAAAAAAACCGGGAACCACTACTGTAACTGCATTAGTGATCGTTGCATCTATCTCCAGCCGTGTATGGACGGACATGGCGCACTACCGCCACCTGCTGGCCGCCCGGAGCGCCTACGGGAAGGAGGAAGCGTTTCGGAAGTGAACACGGACGGTAGAGAAGGAATCGAAGTAAAAGGGCGGAGGAGAGGGAGCTACCGGGGGGGGGAAGACGAAAAAATGATTAAAAAACCAGCGGGACAATTTATTATTGTTAACTTCAATATCGCAGGACTTTACGGACGCTGGGGGGCTACTTTGTGTCTCCGGTGATCGGCGTATGGATATAAGGTAAGTCCGCTTTGGTCCGCAGCCAGTAAAAGCAACCGACGACGTTCAGCAGCTAGCAGGCAGCGTAAAGCTAACCGACACAGCAAAGGTGTGCAGCGGTTTGCTAATAAGCAGCTAGCAAGCACTGTAGCGATAGGTGTGACTCATATGTCGTTGTTTATGGTGACCTGATTTAACGTGCAATTTATCAGTTCGGAAAAAAAAAAAAAAAAGCAGCAGCATCATGAAAGACCGATTGTGTGAATGAAGCGGTTGCCTGCGTGGCCATGAGCTGTGTTTAATATCGTCATTTGTAATATTTTACCCTTTATTAAATGGCTAGTTTTGCTGCCGTTATGTCACCGTTTTTGAAAAACGTTGCGCCGCGTCCGTTGGCAGCCAACGTCTGTTAACTGCCAGTTGAACGTGGCAGTTGTATTAATTTGACTGCTGACATGTTAACAGTTAAGCTCCTCCTCCTCTCCTGTTTGTTGCTGTAGCAGCCAGGTGAAGTCAACATGGCGCTTTTTTTTTTGTAATTAAGAGCAACATCACTGTTGGTTCAGCCCAATTCCTCTTATGCAAGGTTAGGCTGTCACCTCATACGACTCCCTCTCTCTCTGCACCACAGCAGGACTACCGGTCCATCAGTCTGCTCACTGGAAATAATCCATATCCCCCAAATCCAGTGTTGGAGAGGGAGCTGAAACGGGGATGTTTTGAATGCTGTAAATTCTTTTTTTAGTTGACAGCTTGTGCACAAAGTACATGTGTGTTTTGGCGTGTCATCCCGTTGTGGTTGCACATCCTGGACAGGCTTCAGCTGTGCTGCAGTACTGGGTCATCGTCTCCCCCGAGGGGGGAAACAAGCCAGAGCAGGCAGCAAATCGATCAGTTTCTTCTGCCACATATTATTGACGGCTCATGTTCCCTTTTCTGAGTCCTCGTCTGTCTCCTCCCTCCTAAGCCCTCTCTCATTTCTGTTCCTCTCCAGGTGACTCGCATTGTAGCACCAGAGGACAGCAGCACTCGTCCCTCAGAAGAGCTCGTCTAAAGGCAAGGGGGGGGAGGTGGGAGGGTCCGGAGACGGAGAGCTGCAAGGGGTCATGCATCAGGGGTGAGGGGGATTCACTGCAGGGGACACACACACACACACACACACACACACACACACACACACGGCGTCGGGTGAGGAGGAGGTCGAGGGCAGGTTTGGTGTGGAGATGAAGCTCAAGCAGCGCATGGTGGTGCTGTGTGCCGTGCTCCTCCTGCTGGGCCTGGCCAAGATCTTCCTGCTGGATGGAGGCGAGGGCTCCGCGGCCAGCCGACGGGATCTCAGAGCGTTTCGGAAGGTCAGAGTCCCAATTAACCAATTCTTTTTCAGACTTGTTTACAAAAAGTACTGTCAACTGGAGGATGCACCAACTGTATAAAGTCATATGAGAGCTGTTGCCAGACACGTCCATGACGTTATCGCGTTATCGCCCACCTCTTGACAGATGGAAGCCGGCCTTTCTCTGTCGCGGGGAGCCCGCCTCACACACACCCTCCAGTCTCCGTGGGAGATAGCGAGCCAGTGGGTGGGCCCAAGAGAGGTGTACCCCGAGGAGACCCCGGAGCTGGCGGCCGTGCTCATCTCTCTCAGCAGCGCCCGGGTAGAGCGGGCGGACGTGGGCTACAAGGGCACGCAGCTCAAAGCCCTGCTGGTGCTGGATGGGGGGCAGAAAGTGGTCTTTAAACCCAAGAGGTCAGACTTGTAAATAGTGAGATTACACACACACACACACACATGTTTAATGCTTTAAGAGCGATTCAGACGTCTTATTTGTGTGTTTTCCGCCCATCCGTAGATATAACAGAGACTACGTGGTTGAAGGCGAGCCGTATGCAGGCTATGACCGACACAACGCGGAGGTGGCTGCTTTTCACCTGGACAGGTGTGTAAAAACAGTGTTTACAAAGTGCCTTAAAGTAAAGCAAAAGCAGGATACGAGGCAATATAACAGAACATTGAGCAGGACGAAGCTAAGGTAACAGATAAAACAATTCTGTAATCGCTCCACAAACCGCTGTGTGATAAGTTCTGGTCCACTCTGCAGGATCCTGGGCTTCAGGAGAGCGCCCCTAGTGGTCGGCAGAAACGTCAACGTGCGGACGGAGATCAAACCCGTGGCCACAGACCAGCTGCTGGGCACCTTCCTCATGCAGGGTTAGTATTGTCCACCCCTCCGTCTTCCTCCACACCGCTCAGATGACTTTCTAATAAGTGAGAGAGGGAGAGTGTGGAGTCACTGCACCGATGATTTGACTTGTCGGTCCACTTTCTTTCTACTTCAGATCTCAGTTTTCACACTCTCGTTCACTCTCCTCCCACCGTTGCCGTCTTCTTCTCTTTATCAGTCGGCACACTAGACAATATACCCTCGTCCTGTTTGCTGATGGTGTGAAAGTTAAGGCAGTAAAAGCTCTCTGTTTAACACACTACTAAAAACACAGACGATGTATGTTTAGTCCTGTAAAGATTCTAAGAGGTTTTAACTCTCCTCTTGTATGTTTATTTTTCTAACATGAAGCAAAGACACATAGATGTATTGTAAACTAATACATAATCCCTGCAGTGAGCGCTACTTTAGTTAGAGGGGAACTCCAGCAGTGCTGCACATAAAGGTCAATCTACTCGTCCTAGGAGCGCTGCTCCACCTGTGAAACGGTGACATCAGGTCTGATGATGTCGTTCAGGGTCGTGGAAGCTCCTCCTTAAATATCTTTGTGTGTATTTGGAAATTATGGGAAATGTTGCAAATCATCAGGAGCAGTACTGCTTAATTTGAATATTGAATTATTTATATTTTTAGGATATTTAGGATGTACCTTCATTTGTCACTTATTGATATTTAATATCAATAACTGTTTAAGTTTTATCCTTAAACAGTTTCCCACTTCATTGTGTGGTACATGCACGTGTGCGTGCGTGTGCGTGCGTCAGTCACATCTTTGATGTTGTGCAAGTTGATTTATGTTCAAAGCTGTCACTTACTGCCAGTCAGTGAACTTATCATGACTCATCTCTATAGCGGCCTTTGCATTAGTGGTTTACAGCCACTTGGCAAAATGACACCCACCACCGTGGTGTCATGGATGTGTCATTCAGTCCCCAACAGAAGAGTTTAATAAAGCAGAACTCAGGCGGGTTGCTTCCTCAACAATTGAAGCTTCTAGTCATGCATAAGGATTACTTTTGATCCGTCCAGGTTTTTAATCATCCGACGATGAGATTTCTATCTCCACCTCGTGTTATCTATATAT
>NW_022280072.1:1457816-1466355 GCF_004355925.1 Anarrhichthys ocellatus
ATATATATATATATATATATATATATATATATATATATATATGAGCAGAACAAAGTAAGAACCAGGATTATTCTGTCAGTTAAAGCCAGCGTTCTGTGATCAGATCAAGACATCAAACACACACCACCATCAACACTGATTCACAGTGTGGAAAACAAAATCTGTAGCCAGAACTGAGATGATCTGCGGCAACAGAAGCAGTGGACATTACAAATATACCATAGGAAATAAAATGTTAGAGCAAAAGAATGAACCAAAACCCCGGGACAAAACAAAGCTGAAGGGAACTTTTGTGAGCATGTTGCAGGTGAACGGTGAGCTCAGACACAAGTAGAGATGAAGTCAGTACTCTGAACATCTGCTCTGAGTGTGATCAGCTGTTTGTGGGTTCAGGTGTGAGTATATTAAACTCCGTCTGCATCATATTTGTTACTTGGTTTGTGCACGTGACCTCAAAAAGATGAGATGCTGCTTAAATAGCTTCAGATTGGAGGTCTGTCCCTGTTGTGTTTTTAGTATGGGTGATTTCTCAGTGTCTTTCTCTCTGATTTCATTATATAAGTGACATTTTAAAGACAAGAAAAAATGGTGTAATTGGGACTTCCTACCTCCTTACTTCATACTCTACCTCCTTACTTCATACTCTACCTCCTTACTTCAGTGTTAATTTCAAAAAACTGTTTCATCCAACATATCAAAAAAGACGAGACTAAAATGTAGTTTAGAATCTCTCTTTACTTTCGTCACCTTCTAGCTTCTCGGTCACTCTCGCTCTTTTAAAAACACGTCGTTCTTCCTCTGTCATCAGCTGTGTCACGATAATGCATAAAGATGTAGCTACGCAGCATTCTTAGTCATTCAACTTGTATTCATCAGATAATCATAAGATAGGATCTTATGAGACATTTATTATTATTTTTAAACATTCACATTTTCCAAACTGTACTTTCTCACAGGACGTGAATATTGCACAGCAGAAAAGCGATGTCACTTTGTTTTCCCTGAGCTTTGCACCTCATAAATAGGCATCGACCAATCACATTGTGTGGAGCGAACATATTCAAAACGTACACTATTCTACTATCTACTCTCCTTAGGCCGGACCAAGATAGCAAACTTTATTGCTCCTTTCAACCTTGACAAAGGCAGCGCACACCAGACCCACTCCTTCTGTCCTGACCTTTCACAATAAGAGTCTCAGACATTTAAAGTACACTGCTGTTTACCGGAGATAACTCAAATTCACTCGGAGCATTTTGCTAAAAGGAAACTCACTAAAACATGTTACGGTAGCTCAGACAGACTGCCAGATGCTGCTCTGGGTCAATAGGATCCTGTTGGTCTTCCGCCTGCACAAATCTATTTTTAACCTTTTATTGAAAAGGTGACGCAAATTTCCATCGCTGTTGGTATAAATAGTTTTGATGCAAAATATTTGCAGCAGAGTATTTTGCTTTTAGGTGTCGTTAATGCTTCACGCCCCCAACTTAACCTATGAAGGTTAAAAATGACTAAAATGAGACTAAAATAGCTGTCAACGTTAACGCTGCCTCACGGTGCAACGTTTAGATTCATATTCATGGGCACCTCTTCTCTCTCCAGGTAACAACACGTGTTTCTATGGAAAGTGTTATTACTGTCGGGAGAGCGAGCCGGCGTGTGCGGAGGGAGAGATCATGGAGGGCTCGTTAACCCTTTGGCTGCCGGACGTCTGGCCGCTGCAGAAACACAGACACCCCTGGGGACGCACCTACCGAGAGGGGAAGCTGGCCAGGTGGGTGTGCCAAAATCAGGAAAAACCTGAATTATTGTTATTGATCTTCAGAAGGAAGGAAAATAGAACTGACCGTCAACAGCGTTCTATAGTGGTGGTATTTTAGGTCCACCTGTACTTTCCTAACTTCAAAGGGCAATGACTCTCGCCTTTGTTCTGAGAAAAGCTTCCTGTGGCGGAGGACGAGTGAGGGTGAGGGTGCAGCCTGCTTTGATCACTTATCTTATGGTTCTGCTGCCCACAGGTTCTGTGAATGATGGCTAAGTGTCGATACAGCAGGGGACCATCAGCATGTTATATTGACATCAAAGAGAATTTCAGATAAGATAATCCTTTATTAGTCCCGCAGCGGGGAAATTCACAGGATTTTTGCAAATTCTTGACGATTCCCACCCACTGCTCGGTCGTTGAACATCGAGCAAAAGCGGACTTTACAGAATAGCTGACGAGTGGATTTTGACAGAATTTGACTTGAATGCTGGTTCAGCTTCTTGTCGACCTGCCGAACAACCTCGCTGAGCTCAGCAGCTCATAACCTCCTCAGACCTTCTCTGTTGATCAAAATGCAGAAATGTAGGATTATGTAAGATCACAAAAATATGCAAGACACACACACTGTTGAGGTCGGACATTGATGAGAACGTGATATTAAAATGAATAAATTAGAGCTTTAATTCTGTGGAATAAAATCCACAATCTTATCACAATTGTTTTTCATAATTTCTTTGAAACTATTTTGGAAGTTTTTGAATAGTGCAACCAAATGATTCCCTATTTTAAAAAGACAGCCCTACAAGGTAACAATCACACCGAATCCTGTTCTCAAATGTAACACTTTAACTATTTACCAGTTACTCTACAGCACTTATTCTAGTAGAAAATACGTCACTTTTAAAGCTGGTTCGCCTTTTACTCTTTATTTCGTTCCTCCAAAACAGAGGTGAAGATCACCAGGAGTTGTGTTTTTACCGTTCAACATCCCGACTCGCTGCTTAGGATTTGTATATAGCAGCGGCGCTAAACATTTCAAGATTCAAGATGTTTGTTTCCACTGCGGGTTGTGCAAGTACGATCATGTGAAATGCTTTTTCTGGGAGGTTCCATAAAAGAAAGAATATAAAAAGACATAGTATATGTATTGCATTATATTCTAACAAAATAGAAGCGGTGCTGCTGCTCTGAATGCAGGGAGACTGGAGCCATGGAGCGTTAAACGATGCTCCGGATCTCTCTGTGAAGGCAGATCATTTGAGTCAGACTATCGTCGTATCGGTAACCTTTAGGTTGGAGGTTGTAGTGATGAAGATAACGGTGTGTGTATGTGTCATCGTCATCCAGGTGGGAGTACGACGAGAGTTACTGCGAGGCGGTGAAGAAGATGCCTCCGTACGACGCCGGGCCGAGGCTGCTGGACGTCATCGACACGGCCATCTTTGATTACCTCATCGGGAACGCCGATCGGCATCACTACGAGAGCTTCCAGGATGACGGCGGCGCCAGCATGCTCATCCTGCTCGACAACGCAAAGAGGCGAGTGTTCATGTGAAGGATTCTAACCAAACAGCTGCTGTCCAAAGCAAGAGACGACCATAAGAATCGCCATTTCAACTAGAACCCCTGATCTCAGTGCTGTGATTACAGTAAAACACCCGGTAGTTGGTGTTAATACGTAGGCAGGTTTTGTTCATTACTGATGTCTCTTAGCAGCCGGGTTTCATCACTCCCCCTCTTCCTCTTGGTCCAGACTACAGAGACTCTGTGTTATTTTATAACCTTTATAAGTATGAGATGAACTCTGTCTGCTCCCTTTGTGCCGTAAGTCATCACCTTCCCTGCAGGTCGCGACCTGGTGGCAGAGTGAAAGTGATGCTTTTAGAGAACCAATCCAAATGTCAGCGGTGTCATCACACTGCAGTCAGTACATTATGCAATCAACGTTGACTTCATACGAGTCAGCAAAAAAAAACAGCCACGTGGGTACAGAAGTACTGTCTGAATCCCTGTCTCACACTAAATGAAATGATTTAGATTTACTTTCAGCATTAACATGAACAGCAGTTGGCTTACGGGGAAATCGTGCACTTTTTCTGCACATTTCAACCAACATGTCTTTGCACATCAACAACAGAACAACCACAAAGTTCAGCTTTTCATCTTTTACATGAAGTCTTATTTTCATTTTCAATTGCAGTTTATTTTGACATTTTCCCGCATGCCCACCTCTTGATTTATCGGCACTGAAACTGCTGACTCATGTTGAACCGCCGCTTCCATGAAGTGAGGACGTCGAGTCTTTATTCCCTCTTTGTTCTTATCTTCTAAAACCAAAAATAACTTCAAACCGGGGAAAATGTTCCGCTTCACATGGAAACATTTTTTCAAGAATGCATCACAGTTGGCGGATAATCAAAGAAGCCTGTTTCTTGGCATGATAATAATCATACATTGAAAAAAAAATGTAATATCTGTTTCTGTAAAAAAAAAATGTTTACCAACCGTTGGAAACGCAACATGACGGGAGCATCGCTGAAAGAGAAGAACCCTGAACCTCAGTGTGTGAAGATATACGGATTCATTCATCGTTACTGTTATCAACAGTTCTCAGGACTGTACTTGTTACACTTAAAGACCCAAATAACTTATTGATGCTTAATAGTAATCATGTGTTGTTGTTTTCCCAAAGTCCGTTTGAAAGGTGGTTGATGTGTTTTTACCAGATGCTGTGGTCCTAGTGTTAACCCTGAAGGCTCCTCAGAGGAGCTCACGAGATAACAGGGAAGCTGCTGTCGTAGCAGACACAGAGCCCAGACAGATGAGCTCTGTGGTTGGCTGAGTGGAGCGTGTCGTAGCATTAGAAAGAGTGTTTTACAGAGTGTGTGGAGTGTGGCTAATGCATTTTGATGGATTCTCCTAGCCGCAGTGCAGACAGACCTCTGGCTCCAGATGCCTTACTTACGTTTTTTTTTTTTTTTGTAATTTTGTTTCATCATGTTTTTTTCTTCTGCAGCTTTGGGAACGCGGCTCTGGATGAGCGAAGTATCCTCGCACCACTCTATCAGTGCTGCATGTGAGTACTCGGGAAAGGCTCAAATCTCAATTCTTGATTTTTATGACCTGCCTCTTTCTCACATGACATCTCTCACTTTGCCCCGTCAGGGTCCGCGTGTCCACGTGGAACAGGCTGAACCTGCTGAGGAGCGGCGCTCTGAGTTCAGCCATGCGACAGGCGCTGGCGTTCGACCCCATCCAGCCGGTCCTAGCTGAGCCGCACCTCGCGGCCCTGGACAGGCGTCTGTCTGGAGTCGTAGCCACTGTGAAGCAGTGCATGGAGGCGCAGGGCCCCGACAACACTCTGATAGAGGACCGCATGAACCTCCCTCACCCCTAGAGACAAGGGCCAGGACTTTAACACCAGGGCCCTCCTCTCTTCTCCAGGCCCGCGAGGTAAAGAGATGCAGAGGGAGTAAAAGGATCGACAGGGTGGAACAAAAACTGTGTATTTCTCTCCCCCCTCCACCCCCTGGGCCCCTGTCACTCTGTTAAGACTTGAGTGGACACCTATATAAACTTCTCAGGACTGCTGTACACGATAGGACGGTATCTGCTGTAAGAACGTCTCCCTCGTCTCCTCCTGGTTGTGCCAAATTCTCCGTCCCAGTCCGGCTTCTCCTCCAACTGAGGAGGAAGGATGGAGCTCGGAGAGAAGTAGACACTCAAGGAGGGAAGGCGACAAGGAGCCACCGACGGCTCGATGGAAGACGCAGTATGGCCGCGTTGGCGGCCGCGTTGGCAGCTGTTTGGCGCTCACAGTCCAAGAAACTGAAGAGTAGATTCCTGTTGAAGGAAAGTCAGGAAATTAAATCCATTGGACATCGGTAAAATGTTTGTTTGTTTTCCTCGAATTGAAAATGAACTTTAATCGTAAGGAAAGGAGAATCAACTCGGCTCTTCCTCCTTCATTGTGTATATATTTAACTAAGTAGTGACGTAGAATTGAGACAAAAGAATATACATTTGTGGATGATAATATTAAATGAACTCAAGTGGGTGGGTGAGGGTGTGTGTGTGGGGGTGTGTGTGTGTGTGTGTGTGTGTGTGGGTGTATGAAACAGTGTCATATTGTGCCGTAAATGAGAAAAGCTACTGACATGACGGACTTGAGGTGAGGGCACACAGTGCGTGGGTTCATCTTCAGCATTAAACTATGATCTATTTAATTGTGCTTCTCTCTCTGTCATCTCTTTCCCCCCCCGTGGTCACCGCTGAAGAGCACGACGTCTGTAATGAAGTGTTGATGCAGTCACTGCTACTATGAACAGAAACACATTTGATTTAAGGTGCTGCGTCATTGGAAGGGACTTTCACTTTAGCTGCTCAGATATTTTTATTTTAGTCATACTGGTCCTGAGATACGTTACAGCTCAGATCTGGAACACACTGGTTATGGTTGACATTTAATTTAGAATAAATAGATTTCTTTCCTCGTCTCACTTTCTGTAACGTTTGCTTTATCCACATTTTAATCACCTCTTGTGCCCTAAATTTAGTTCAAATCTGAGGCTCCAGTAACTCCTTTTAGTGACATTAGTCACAGATGTGATTACAGGCGGTCATGTCTGAGGACGACCTGATCGATGGGCCACAGATCGCCATCGGTCGATATTCGTTTTCAACCGCTTTCATCGTTGTGCATGTTCTGCGTCAGCTGATCGACCGAGAGTTTCCCATCGTGTCTCTAGAACCCACTGAGAGCAGTCTGATAATGAGACCAATCAACATCTGTGTGAAAGGGACAACACATACATACACACACACTAGACACGGTTGCGTTACACGTCACGCCAGCATGATGTCATCTTGAATCTCAACTGAAGCAGCGTTATGCCGGCTTTGTTTGCTCTAGTGTAACAAAACAAAGTCCTCTTCTCTTTTATAAAACCGGCTTATGTTAATACTTAACATACAATGTTGTTAAGAATAGTTTAATGAATAAATAATGCTACACGATAAATAGAAGGCTTCAAACTTGTTGCCATTATCTGATTTCTATCAAATCGTGTGCGTTTAAGCGTCTCACTGTCTGATTTCTTGCTGTATTTTTGACTGGTTTCATAAATGTCATCTGGAGCTTTAGTGTCGGAGACTTTGGACGCAGACTTTGAAAATAGAAGTGTGTGTGGGGTGGGGTTAAGTCGTGGTTCGCACACCTGAGTCAGCAGCAACATCCAGCTGTCTCGGGCTCTGAGCTACCGGTGCTGTACAGACTGTAGGAGCAGCTGGCTGCAAGCAGACCAAACATGTCTGAATGTTATCCTCTTATCAACATTTAACCATAATTACGGTTGTGTGCGTTTTTATTTTTTACTTTTATCACATCCTCTTTGGGTTTTGTAACAAAGGATGTGTGTGGGCTGCTGCTAACACTTCTTCTTCCACAAACTCAAATCACTCCTTGTCCTTTTTCTGTCAGTTGAATTTTAAATCCCCAGCCTGTCCAAAAACACCAAAAGAAAACCTCCCCCCCCACTGAATCCAACAACCCCGGTTTTCCTTGAATCAATATGTTGTGTCCTGTGAACATATCTAAATGTACAATACTTCTTCTGCTGATGGATTTCCCCATTTCAGCTTGTACTCCTGTTACAGATCATCTTTCACCACAAGAGTATCCTCCTCACTTGACATTTACTTCATCTAGTTTGTCAGCCCTGGCGTTGGTGGTGTTACGGCTATAAAGTGTCTAATCTTAATCTCTGATTTGAGTGATCTTAGTTGTTTTTGCTTCACCCACAGAAGGGAAACTTAATTGTGAAACCGCAGGTGCAGGTCCCCCCCTTTCCCACAAGCCTGCTCGTCTTGCAGTCGCATCCAGCCTCTCTCTGTTTATGTGAGCAACAAGCCAGAGGATGTAGGACACCTGTTTCGTTTGGGCTCAGCAGGTGTTTTACTTGAGACACCTACCAAAACATTGAAACTTTGGTGAAAACCACAGATGTGATCATGTCGGGACATGTCAGAGTAAATGCTAAATGTGCCTCGTCACACTTTAGTTTCCTCATATCTTTTATATTGTGTTAACACTCACCTAATTATTACTTTTGTCTGTTTGTAGCTGCCATCATGTAAATAAAACATTCAGCGTTTACATCTGACTTTTTCCCCTTCCCTTTGATCTCTAAATATGTTTTGCTTGTTATGTTTCATAAGTTCCCGAGTCGCCTGGGGTCAACAAAGTGGACCAATTATACCACAAGATAACTTGTAATTAATTATGCGTACCACAAACACCAGATGTCCCTCGAGGATAATTCATGCATGTAAAGTCTTTGTAAACTCACCACTGATTATGACAGACGCTGCAGAAGTCCCAACACCTATTACAGGAATATCAACATTCCTGGAATCAAAATATGTTTGTGTGGGAGATGAAGATGAAGTGAGATGACAGTTGACTATCTACAAGTATCGCCAACAAGCTCTTTAAAGTGAGGCAAAGACACTGGTGCTCCGAAATATGAATAGATTTCACACCGATATGGCCCGACTGAAATCACCAGATTTCTTTGTGGGGAAAAAAAAGTCTACTTTCACAGAGCTCGACTCACATTGATGAGCACGTCTTGCAGCAATTTGATTATTAAACGTGAAACTACCCACACAGATGACACAAGTAATACGCTGATGTAAAGCCGAAACACAAGTAATACGCTGATGTAAAGCCGAAACACAAGTAATACGCTGATGTAAAGCCGAAACACAAGTAAT
>NW_022280072.1:1466755-1467186 GCF_004355925.1 Anarrhichthys ocellatus
CGCTGATGTAAAGCTGAAACACAAGTAATACGCTGATGTAAAGCTGAAACACAAGTAATACGCTGATGTAAAGCTGAAACACAAGTAATACGCTGATGTAAAGCTGAAGCTGAAACTCATTGTCCCCAGAGACTCAAACTTGACTGTCTTATTGAATGATGACATAACCTCAAACTGATTCACTATCTATTAGGGTGAATATTTCAGTGGAATATTACATAAAGGGATTTTCTCTGGACTGCTTTTGTATTTGGGTTCCTTGAAACACGCTGTGGTTAAACTTCCCAACCCCCCTCCATGAATATTATGGGAACATGACTGATGGAAGGGTTGGTGATGTGGGCGGTTTTACTCCACTCAAGTTTGTGTGCCAGCATCATGTAAACTCTCTCTCTCTCTCTCTCTCTCTCTCTCTCTCTCTCTCTCTCTCT
>NW_022280072.1:1467286-1477044 GCF_004355925.1 Anarrhichthys ocellatus
CCCCCCCCCCCCCACACCCACCCATCCACCTACACTCAAACGCAACTAGGGAAAAAAATCTAAGAGTAGATCTCACGAGCGGTTTCTTTCCAGTCACTCCCCTCCTCGCGCCGTGCCCACTCGCGTTTTAAAAAGCCCCGCTGAACTGTTGCAGGACGCTCAGAGAGAGAGATGGAGCGGAGGAGGATGGATGCTGACGGAGGCCGCGCGGTCCACCGGGAGAGGCGTACGAGGAAGCTCGCGGTGGTCGTCGCCGTGCAGAACGTGCTGGTGACCACGTGCCTGGTGGTCTCGCTCTACGTTTGCTGGAACGTTCAGGTGAGTTGACTGAAGAGGGACCGATCATTTTAACAGAAGCAACTTCTTTTGCACAAATTAGTTAAAACTTGTTGAGTGTCCTAAAACCACTGCTTTAGTGGATGTAATCATCATCTAAGTGGATTCTTAATATCGAACATAAACGTTTTTATTTCCTCAGACAAACTTTATCAGACATTGTACGTCGGGCTTATTTTTTCTATTTTTTTTGCATATATGGAAACTTCCCCCTCACAGCAGCCTTGTTTCATTCACACTGCGAGTAAAGGTCTAAGTTGTGCCTGCAGGCTGTAGACTGATTCAACAGATGTCATTTTAAAGTGAGACTACAACCACAAAGAGCTTCGTGCTTATTGACGTTCTGAAATGAAAACAATCACCTGAACTTTGGTCAGAATTCAAAACGACCAATTGATGAGAGGGCTGGGAAGTTATAAGGGCTCCTTGTACCTGCGCTTTATCGGGAGCAGCTGTTCCACTTTCACTGAGGAGGATTTTACAGAGTGAATTGAACCAGATTCAAGGATATTAATCAATTTCCGACATTCCTGCATTTTACTACTGTATTTTATTTCTTACACTGCTTTTTAGTGTTTTAATGAATGTTCTTAATTGTTTTTAAATCTCCTTTTCTTTTGCCTTATGTTTTGATGCTTTTAATGGTTTTATGTGAAGCACTTTGAATTACCTTGTTGTTGAAATGTGCTATAAACTTGCCTTGTGAGAGAAACCTTCTCATGCAGAAAATATGAAGTTGGTTGTTTGTCTAAATTTGGAGGTGGACTTGTTGGTACAGTGAGCTCATATTCATAACAGGATGCCGCATTGGACGTTTCACTATGATCACATGGAACAAAGAAACCGCCTTCAAAGCAGCTACTTTTACTGGTGGTTTTCAGTCTTAATCGTAGAGTCGTATTAAAATCCAGTAAAAGTTAGAGTCTGGTAGAGAAGAGCTGCAAAGAGTTCATCCTATGACCTGGATGACTGATTAACTGCATGGATACATGAGCGTGGTTGATCGTGATCATTTCAATGACTAACATGCGTTCTACATTCAGGCTGCGATACCGCTCTCACTACCATTATTCATCATCTCTGAGACTTTCCCTGGTTTCTGTCAGCCTGCCTATTTCACCTTTTCACGTCTCTTAACCACCAAACTAACAAACAAAACAAACTGCTTTGTGTTTCAGACTCGAACACCAAGTGCAGAGCAGGCATCTAAAGACAATGTTCACATACGGTTTGATCCCGTTTCAGGTGAGAAGAATGCATTTATTTTCAGATTTTTTTATCTTTTTATCTTTTTGCACACTCGTATCAGAAAAATTCAAAGCTTAACAAACCTTTTCTTTCTCCCCTCACTTTCTATCATTCTCACTCTTTCACCTTTCAGACTTGTCAGAAAATGGGACGGTGAAGTTCACTGAAGTTTTCAGCAGCAACATGATGAGTCTGGCCGGGGAGAACAAAGACCAGATCTACGTCAACTGCACTGGACCCTACGTTCTGTACATGTACCTGTGCTACAAGGACAAGGACGAGACTGAAGCCAGCGGGCTGCTGCAGCTGCAGGTGGTGGGGAGAAAAGCTCCCGTCAGCTCCTTCCCCCTGAACGCCTCCCACGAGGTCTGCAGGGGGCTCCACAGCATCGCCTACCTCAGGGACAAGGAGACGCTCAGTCTGCAGTTGAACTGCACTGCTGGTTTCAAGATTAAGACTGTGACCGTGGGCCTGAGCTACATGCTGGGGAGCCAGTGTCAATTCTTTTGAGGGCAGATGAAAGACACGAAGATCAGAGCTGACTGGATCGGAGGAGAACTTGTGAGAACAGACACTCTAAGCAGGACTCACCCCGACGGCACGACGTGTGTGGTGTTTCCTCGATAGAGGGAGCTATGCTTCTGGTAGTTTGACCACCGGCAGGAAATCTCAACAACTCGTGCATGTCACCCCGGGCAAGAGCGAGTCATGTGATGTTGTTGGTGGCGATTCACAAAATAACTGAACCACCCTTTAAAAATAACTCCCTTTTTGTTTTTGCTGAATTCCAAAATGTGGCTTCTGTTCTTGAACTGTTTTGATTTAGGCTGCAGGATTACTTTCCCCCTTTTGATTAATTTATTATTTTCCTCTATTAATCAGTGAATCGTCTGGTTTGTAAAACCTCAGATAATAGTGAAATATGCTAAAGATAGACCAGAATGTAAAACAAGAGCAAACAGCATCATCACAAAAAAAAAAGAAATGCTGGAACCATTCACTGTTTTCGTGTAACAGATCATTTAAATGCTCAATAATGATCTAAACAGTTTGTAATACTTCTGACTACAGTCATGATCCGTGTCTCTTTTAAAAGGTAACTCCTTGAAGTTTACTCCCAAAAGGTTAGAGCGGTACCAAACCACATTTATAGAGGCACCTTTTGGAAGCGCCCCTGCTACAAAATGAACTGTATCGCTGTGTCATTGGGATGAAGCGGTTAACACAGATAAGGTGTTAAGAAGCGGTTTTGCACTCCTCAGGTGCCTTCTAGATTTAATATATGTATATACAGCTAATCATTTTACTTTGTTTACGTGGTACCAAATGAATGTATGATGTTATTGGTGCATTTATTGTCCGGTGAAGCATCCAATCTGAGTCTCATAGACGTTCTGTGTGCTGTGCGGCTACCAAACCGTTTGTGTTGAACTGGTTCGGATCACCAGACCGGTGCGGTACCCCACAACAATGAGTCTCACTGACGCGTCTACCGTCGAATCACCGTTTGTTCTTCTTCTCTCTTCTTCTTTTCGGTGATCTACATGCTAACGAACATGGCCTGTTTTTAATCTCGGTGAGAGTAGAGCTGGAGTTCCTGGAAAGTTAAACACATGTCAGACAGGTTTGATGTTGCAGTCGCACGGACACGCAGACAGCTCAGGGTAATGACCAGAGGATCAACTGCATCTGCACGCACAGTGCTCCATGTAATGTTTGTGACATGTATGTGTGTGTGTCTCTAATGATTCTTGTACTTGTGTTGTTGAAGATTCCTTGTATATACGGTATTAGTGAAGCTATTATATTTTCAGTGAAAAGCTATGTTGTAATAATGATGAATAATACTTTTTAAGTAAGCTGTAAGGTACATTGTACTCTTGATACTCATAATATAGGCAGGTTTACCATCTTGGCTGAGCTATAAACGATGTCATGTTTCACATTATTGTTGTTTAAAATGGTTGTTTTGATCCCCACTATATCATAAATAAAATATTTTATCAGAGATCATGTGTTGAAAAGGAGGAACTTATTGATTTTTCAAAAAAAAACTAACAAAAGATCAATATCAGTGGAATGGCTTTCATGTGAAATGGTGATGTGATATGAGGATGCCACTGTTTAATTAATCCAGTGGAGAAACTGTCGCTACCTGATGTAGGCATTTGGCACCGATCACCTGTTGGGATGAAACTTGAATATATAATAAACAAAGTTCCCCTTTGGCAATAAGCTGCTCTTCTTTGTTCTTGCTCCCCCGCTCTCTCTGGCTGTCATGAGAGTCAGCAGTTTCGTCATCATTACCTGGCCCGATAAAAACATTGTTTAACCAAAAGTGAAAGTGAACTGAAGAAGGAGCCCTCTCATGTCACACAATGACCTGACGTCAGTCAGTTTGCACATGTTGCACCCTTAAAATGAACTATCCAACAACACATCCATCTTTGTTTTGCAACTTTTATTTACAGACCCCACGGTTAAGCACAAGCACATGTTGCCTTCAGCCTGCATACATCACCTTCTCTAAAAACTCTCTTAAAGCGACAGCGCTTTCTTCTAAAGGGTCAGTACACCAACTTTCTTCCCTTTTCAGTTAGCAAGCATACAGTTAGGTAATTAACTACTGAAGTAATACAAATATGAATGAACTTAAACACATATTTAAAGTTAATTATTTTACATAGACACACTGATAGTAAATTAGCAAGAAATCTGAAATGACATATTTCAGTGCGCTACACACTTCCACAGCTGGAGGGCTTAAGAGTTTACGGTTGGTTTTACCCGTGTGTTTAATGAGTTATTTAATTGTTACGGCGGTGTTTGACGAGCTTAATCACCAGCTTGCCCTTATTTAGTTTGTCTCCTTTCATTTCTATTAATAGAACACGTCATTTCCACTGAGAGCGTGTTCAGGCACAGCAGGCTTTTCAGGATGTGTGTGGAAAATTTTCTCCAAGACATGCAACAGTTTGATAGTGTTCTAAGGAACAAGGATGGGTTTATATCTGTCGAGAGCTGAAACATAAGCATGTTACAACAGCTATATTTACTACCCCAGGTGTGTAGGTGTGAGTACAAAAGCAATATTTGCTTAACACACTGAACTATGACTGCATGACATTTTTCTACTATTACTACTTATACTATGACATTTTTTATACTACACTTTGACTTCTTTATGACAATTTCTATGACATACTATACTCTGACTTTGTATTTACATTTTAATAACATACAATACTATGACATTGTTTATACCGTATTATACGATGAAATATAAGGATTCTTTCTAACATACTAAACTATGAATTTTTCCAAAAAGTTCTATGACATACTAAACAATGGCCTAAACAATGGACAATTTTATTACAAACCATACCATGATTATTTTATGTTTATAACCCTATAATATGACATTTTTTTAATAATATTTTATATAACATGACTATGACTTTTTTACTTGACATTTCAATAACATACAATACTGTGGCTTTGTGTGACAATTTTATAAAATACTATATTATAACTTGCCATTTTATAACATACTATTTTGCATCTTTTTATTACATTTTTAGTGACGTATTTTTAAAACATACTATAATATCCCATTTTAATGTCATTTTCCATTACTACTATACTTTTACATTTATATGACTATATACATTTTTTTATTTACTTTGCTATGAATATTTTATCACAATTTTATAACATTCTATGCTGTCCCTTTTAATGACATTTTTATGACATACTATATCATGACTAATTTTCTGAAATCTATTAATTTGTAATATACAATTACTTATTTACATATTTTTTTGTGACGTACTATACGAGGACTTTTAATGACTTTTTCAGAAATACTATACTAAGACCTTTTTCAACTGTTTTAGACAAATTAAACTATGACTTTTCTTATGACTTTTTGTATATACTATACAATGACTTTTAATTACTTTTTTCGACATACTATACTATGCTATACTAGACTATTTTTCAACTTACTATACAATTGCTTTTTTGGATAATTGTATGACATTCTATCCAGTGACTTTTAATGATATTCTTATAATTATAAACTGTGAGTTTTTGATAATTTATACCTTGACTCTTCTTTATCATCCTAAATTATGAACTTATTATGACACACTATACGTTGACTTATTTAAGACCTTTTTCGACATTGTATATTATGCCTTTTATGCCATTGTTCGACATACTACACTATGACTTGTATGTGAGCTTTTTGACGTACTATACTATGACTTTTTTATTAATTGTTTTGGATGTACTATGACTTTTTTCATACTATAATATCGCTTTTTTCAACATACTATACATTGACTTTTTTTGACATACTATACTATCACCTTTTATGACTTTCATAAAATATGACTTTTTCAATACCACAATTTGACTTTCAAATACAATTTTATGCAACATACTATTTTACAGGTTTTTTTCAAACTGAGTTTTTTTGATGTCTTCAGGTGCTTTGTTTCAAAGCTAGAGCTGTCAAATGATCTTAAATGTGCACTTGATTACCATATACACCATATTGTGCTTAAAGACTGAGGCTAAAGTTACATGTCTTAGCATGAAGCCAGCTGTCTTATCGATGATACTTGTAGAAGACGTGGAAAAAAAGCATTGGTTGACTGAACCCATTATGTAATTGTAAAGTGTTATTAAGTAATGCATCGCTGCCCAACCCTGGTGATGTGGAGCTCCTCAGCCTTGGAAGTAACGCCAGGTTGCTTCTGAAGTAGGAAGCTAGTTTGCATGCTCATAGTTACAGCTATGTCAGAGAAACAATCAGTTTATTCCATTACATCCACCATTGCTCTTTTGTTCTGGGTTTTATAAAAGCTAAACAAAGAGACTCTTGAAAGAGATACTCCCACAGTAAACAATGAGCACTACTTTTAGAGCAGACATGAGACATGGTGCTTATAGTGCAAAGCTCAAATTGAACATGTTGTTTTAAAGGAAAACTGCTACACCCGGTTGCAACAAATTACATTATCCCTGCTAAATATTAACCCCATGCAAAACAGCAAGGAGCGGCTGGAAAAAATAAAAAATCCAAAAACATAAAACATTTCAAATTAAAAGTCATTTTACATAGAGTAATTTGTGTCACCAGACACAATAACTATGATTTCAGACACAAATTTAAAACAGTTACTTTTTCTGTCCTTCTGATGGGGACTTTTTATGTTTTTATTACTGCTCATGGATAATGTGATAGCAGGCCATACCCTCTGATAGAGCAACAGGAGCCTCTTTTATGAGACTTGATTTGTAGACTCTTCGCAGGTACTGAACTCTGCCTTTATGGTGATACTGCTGCTCCTGTAACCTGTGGCCTGCTACTCTAACAGAGTGATTTCTACACTGTAACCTCAGGAAGTGCAAAGGGCAGAACATAAAAGTTAAAAGATACTCAAGACAGACAGTTGGTCGTGGTTTTGTCTTTGCAAGCAGTATTGAATTTTCAAGTGCAAGTCATAATCACGGAAACTTCTGGAGAAAAAAAAGCATTACAAGCTTCACTAATGTGATATTTGCTGAAGGTCTATTGTAGTCAGATGTAACATGATAATTGGAAAGAATCGTGAAACTGAGCTTAGTGTAGCATTACTCTCTCAGCTTGAGTCTTGAGTTCATGCAAACAAGGTGGGTGACAGACAGGAGGAGGCCTGGCTACACTACTGTATCTGGTGCTTTTAGGGACTCTATAGCAATGTTGGTTGGTTGCCCACCACGGTGGTCGAGACTGAAATATCTCAACAAAAATGAGCTTGATTTATAGATCTAGTCTTTCACGGTCCCCAGAGGATTAATCATACTATTGGTGGTCCTCTAGTTTCCTCCACTGTCACCATGAGGTTATCCAGTGAAATATCTCAACATCTACCAGACGGACTGGTACAACATTTTGTACAAATATTCATGGTTCCCAGATGATGTATCTGGCTTTTTGTGCTATCCACAGCATCAGCAGCAGGTTTCACATTTTTGGTTCTGAGTGAAATGTCTTGACATCTATTGGACTAAGTCATGTGAAATTAGACATTCATGTTCTTTGCGGGATGAATTGTAAAAACTCAAGTGATCTATTTCAATGGGTCCAATGCTTTGGTTCATGACTAAATAGCTGCTAAAGTGATGACATCAGCCTCAACCGTACAGGCCTACTTCTGTTTCATGCTACTCAGCAAACACATGTTAGCAGGCTAACACACTAAAGTAAAAATTAAACAGTAAACATCATACCTACACAGTGTCTGTATGTCAACATTGTCCACATGCTGACATTAGCATTTAGCTCAAAACACCAAAGAGTCTAATTACACACTCATGAAGCCGCTAGCGTCGGCTGTGGACTCTCAGTGTTGTGAGGAGAAACTGGTGTACAGGCACCAGCCATCACTGGCAGCATGGAGCACAAGAGGCTCAGAATGAGAGAGAGGATGAGGAATGTCATAAGTTTGGAAAGTTTCCAATACATCAACAGTGTAACTCTCCTCAACTGTCTTTCAAGCATCGTTAAAAGCTGTCAGGTGGACTTGAGCACGTCCAGAACCACGCACCGATTTCTGTTGAACGCATGAAAGTTCTTTGCCGATAATGTTAGTAAGGGATCTTTGATGGGTAAATCCCTGTGGGTTTGAGTATTAACTCTCTGTGGGTTTGAGTAATAACTCTACCGTGGTTTCAGGTTAGCAGTTTCGACTATACCAGGTTTCTCTACAGGTAGAAAAATGAAGGATGATTATATTCTGTAGTTGCATAAAGAACTTAATAGTGCACTCTGATCGTTGGTGGACCGCGCATCTCTGTATTGATATCTGTATTATGGATGCTTACGGTTGATTGTGGTTGGCTGTGGCCTGCCTTTCGATTGAAATAGTGACATTGCTTCCAAATATTTAAGGAGCAGCAATTCATTATTTTGTGCATAGACATATTTTATTAGGCCTGCAGGCTAGTTGTGTGTTAGCTTACAGTAAAAATGTGGTTCTGTTTTACTGATAATAATACAATTCTCAAAGTAAAGTTTCCTGATCATATATATATATATATATATATATAGATTATAAATGTAGTATGCACTTTAAAAAAAATGACACTGCTGTCTTTTACAGTTTACAAGTTGTTTTGTTTCCCAAGCATAGTTCTAAATTTAAAATCTCCTACCCTTAACATGAAGTTACCTGTGAACATAAATCCGTATGGTTTAACAGTTGGACTTTTGGATTAAGAGCCCACATTAAATTCTGCATAGTGCCACACCTCTGTAGGCTTACAGAGAGTCGGCACAAATACAACTGAAGAGGAATGTGTCTGCAACTGTCTGCCCTGTTTTTCTCTCTCTGCCGTTAGTTCAAAGAGCAGTTTGTTACATG
Source organism: Anarrhichthys ocellatus (assembly GCF_004355925.1). Lineage (NCBI taxonomy): Eukaryota > Metazoa > Chordata > Actinopteri > Perciformes > Anarhichadidae > Anarrhichthys > Anarrhichthys ocellatus. Next base: position 1,476,286 of record NW_022280072.1, read on the forward strand.
GAGTTTCCTGAAATGCTATTGTATATTATTTCCATGGCCAAGCTGCAACTATAAAACAATGATTGAAGGGGACTTCTTGAAGAAACAGACGGTATCATTGAAACCTGTAGTACTAGTTATTTTAACTTCTTTAAGGTTTCATTGAATGTCCAACTAAATGTTTCCCAGCTCATGAATTCGCAGTGAGCTTTCTCATGAGGCCGATGGAAAAATCCAAACTGAAACTCTGAAGACAATGAAACTGAACACACACACACGCACACACACACACACACACACACACACACGCACACACACACACACACACACACACACACACACACACACGACTACACTGTGCAAAGACTGACAGATATTTGGTCTGTTTTGTGTGTGTGTGTCCACTCAAGTGTGAATGTGGGACCTGCTAGCAGATAGGACCGCAGCCAAGGCGGATATAGAACAACGATGATGCAACAGCTGTTCTTCAGCTCAGTACTTCAAGTGTGTGAGGGACAACAACAGTGATGCAACAGCAGGCAGTTTCTCTCGTGGAGGAATTTACTTAATGGGTTACAGAAGACTGAAACACAGAGACTGAGAGAGGGAGAGAGAGGGAGAAACAGAGAGAGAGGGAGAGACAGAGAGAGAGAGACAGAGAGAGACAGAGGGAGAGACAGAGAGAGAGAGACAGAGAGAGAGAGAGACAGAGAGAGAGGGAGAGACAGAGAGAGAGAGACAGAGAGAGACAGAGGGAGAGACAGAGAGAGAGAGACAGAG
>NW_022280072.1:1477054-1504599 GCF_004355925.1 Anarrhichthys ocellatus
AGAGAGACAGAGGGAGAGACAGAGAGAGAGAGACAGAGGGAGAGAGAGGGAGAGACAGAGAGAGAGAGACAGAGAGAGAGACAGAGAGAGAGACAGAGAGAGCGAGAGAGAGAGAGAGAGAGAGGGTGAAAGAGAGGGAGATAGGTTGCTTTCATGTTTCTTTGTACTTCCGCGTTTCAGTCAAGCTCTCATTTTTTTGCCGCCCCTGCATTTGAACAAAACCGGTTGCAGAAATAGATAAAGTTGGACACCATGTGCACCAGTCAAGTCTTATCATTAAGACATTGTGCAGCCTCACTTGTGCTGCCATATTGATAAATCCTGCTGTATGCACTTTACATACCATTTCTTCAGGAATGGAAAAGCTGCACAAACCAGAAATGTCAGAGCAGTAGCTTCGGGTGTTCATTCGTGATTGATGATTACTCTGCCTCACCAGAAACAAAGATAGTCATTGGATTAAATATTCACAAATTGCCATGTGCCTGTTTGTGCATGCACTGCAGTCAAGATATTACAGAGTGATTATGAATGTTTGAGTAATCATCAAACGAGCTCCCAAGATCCTCTCCTGGTGTTGAAACGTGTTGAAGTGAGGGCGTAGAGTAATCCTAAATGCCAGGACAAAGACTGAATGGCAAAGACACTTTATGATTTTTAATGCAAGTTTACAAACTACTCATCAAATATGAACTTGACTTTGAAACACACACTTGTTACAAAAACACCTAAAAGCAAGACTATGTCTTTCATTCTAGATCCATGAAACAGACTGAAATAAAGCTGCGATCAAAGGAAGAAAACAGTGTCATTATCAATCCGGTTTTGATGCGTGGGTGCCGAGGGATTCCCTCTGCTCTCTTTATTTGCTTTTTATTACGCAGGGGGGGCGGGACTTACTGGAGCTCGGGATTCCCACTTTCTCTTTTTGTGTGTGGGAAGATGGACTATATTAAGGAGCACGAGGCAATCTCCACAACAAGCATTAGAGTCTGCATTATGGAGAGACACCAAGCAGGACAGAAGGACGCACTGGTGGAGGTCAGGGTGGAGAAGGACTGTTTGGAAGCCGCTCATCGACCCAAAGGCTCACACTGCCGTGGCTGCTTAAACTGTGCGGTTGCTTTGTCAACAGTGATGGGACTGGTCATTGTGGCTCTGGTGGCGGGCTTCATCCTGTATTTCTTCATGTTCCCAAAGGCATCATGCAACCAGGTGAGAAGCACCTCATAGCATTGATTAAAGTTCTCTAACCACATATTATCACCGATGTATCGTCTCTGTGTGTGAATGCATGTCTCTGTATAATCGATCTGTCTGTCTACAGGATTCAAGTCCATCGATGACTCAAGAGAAATTCAACATAACCTGTGAAGAAAAAAGTAAGCATCACTCGTATTTCAATTGCTTCCAACATTCCTATTCAAATGTTCATTTGTGCTGATGGAAAATATTTTTCTGTTTGCTTCATAGAGAGGGATGAAGAGGGAAGATACGTCATCTTCACTGTGAACAAAACAGCAGAGTACTTAATCTACGGAGAGGTGAAGAACGCCAACAGCGAAGAGCTTACTCTCATACAATCATGGAAGAATCACGGAACAATCCAAAAGAGGACCAAGAGCAAACAAAAGTCTGAATTTATCTTTTTAGTCAAGGTTGCACTGAATAGTGGCACCAGAATAAGCATTGACATGATGTCTACCGACCCAGACAGCTGCTATTTCCTTTTCTATCAACTCTGACCAGGCTGAAAACAAACTGCCTGCATTTAAGCAACACAAACTGCTGTCAGGGCTTCATGTTTATGTGCGGCATGCTACTCCTCCACATGTGTGCACTTATCAGAAGGTAGTTTCATGAAAAGCAAAGCGGTTTCATGGCTGTGTTTGCCGTGGAGACCGTGGGTTTTGTTGCTCCAAGGTCTCAAGACGAGGAGGGATGTGATTTTCCTCCAGAGGTGAGCAGCAAAAAGGTGCAGTCACAGGTGTTTTCACGCAAGCTTGAAGAAACTACTCTGTTATAGTAGAAAAGTTCATGATTGCTACACTAAATTAAAGTATAAAGTCCCATAAGTTGGGGCTGCTAGTTTAAATTGAAACATATATTTTGACAAGAAATTGCTACAAAGCCCAAATATTGCTCATAACGTTAATGGTAACTCATAATGTGCTTTACTTTCTTGACACCAATTCTAGGAAAGTTTCTTGTTAGTCATTTTATTCTCTCTGATTGACTACTTTTACTTGTAAGGATGATCAATTATGAAGGCGAGGGCCGCATGTTCAATATGCAACTCACTGTTTGTCATATTAAAGATTGTAGAATTTACAGACGTGGAAGACTTTACACTCTACAAATCCTGAAGACCTCACTTTGCTTTCTGTGAATGATGGAATTATTTAGTGCAGATTTAAGCTTGCTTTGTATTTAATTTGAATATGTTGTGAGTATAGGAATGTAATATTGGTATAAGTCCATTTAATCCATATTAACAATAAACAGATTCTAATGCTGTCTGAAACAAATTTGTGATTTTTTTTGCCATGTATTTAATAAATTTGACTTGAATATTAAGCTTGTAAAGTCTCGTAACTTTGTGATGTGGTTCCGTTTTCTCTGAAAGGAGAGCCCTTTGAGATGTAGCGTCTCATTTTCAAGGGAGTCCTAGAGAGACAAATACAATATTATAAAACGCATACAAACCGAGACGGCATTACATAACATACAGTATATTGCAAATACACAGATACAGACAACTCGCTCAACCTCTCACTCACAACAGATACATAATAAAGTTCATCTAAAGCTGATTTGAAGCTTCAGCAGTTTGAGTTTGACAAATCAAGTAGGTATCTTGTGAAGTTACAAAATTCCCTTTTTGTGCTTTTAGAGAGGTATTGATTCAACTGTATGGTCATTTTGGGGGATGTAGTTTTTGCTTTTTGTTGACACTGTCAAGTGAGTTGATTTTAGGGTCTATGTCACAAAAAAACACCTAAATAAGTCAGAGTAGAGTATGTCACAAAAATGTCATAAAAACACATGGTAAAAAAAAGTTGTAAAACAATCATAGTGTAGTATCTCAGAAAATATCACTAAAAAGTCATATTATTGTATGTTATAAAAACGTTTTAAAAAAGTGATACTGTAATATGTCACAAAAATGTCAGAGTATTGTATGTATGAAAAAGTCCTTAACATTCATAGTATAGTCTCTTAGAAAATATCACTAAAGCCAGAGTATACAAAATATGTCGTAAATGTATGTCATTAAAAACTCATATTTAGTATAGTTTAAAAAAGTATTAAAAAGTACTATAGTACGATATAAAACACATGTCACCAAAAATGTCGCAGGGATGAATAGTATGATCTAAAAAAGTCATAGTATAGTAAGTCACAAAAAATGTTATAAAAAAGTTATAATTCCGTACTATAAAACAATATCATAGTATAGACCAGGGGTCTTCAACGTTTTTCAGGCCAAGGACCCCCAAACTGATAGAGAGACGGAGCAGGGACCCCCGACTATATATATTGTATAAAATTGTGTTTTATATTAAACTGGGCCTAGTGCCATGTATAAACATACCTCTTTATTGTGCATTCAATACTAAGCTATTCAAATAATACACAGGTTCATATATTCATGTTTTTATTTTAAACATGTGCACGGTACAGTGAGTAGGGTGGCCGTGCCACTGCCATTTAGAAACACACCGTGTCAGCTGATACCAATGCCAATATCAACATTGTCTGTCAATTGCATGATAATCCTTCACACAAGCTATTAAAATTGACATTTTCATTTTAAACATAAATGTGGAAACGAAAATGAGTGATGGCCTATTAGTGCCACTGCCATGCATAAACATACCTGTTATCTTGCATACAATACTGAACTGTTAAAATAATGGACAGATTCATGTTCGGAAAAATAGAAAAAAAATAAAAAAATGTGTCTCATCAACCAAAAATTTCACGGACCCCCTGCAGTACCTCCGCGGACCCCCGGGGTCGCGGACCCCCCGTTGAAGACCTCTGGTATAGACTGTTCCCAAAAAGTCGTAAAATGTCATAGTATGGTATGTCACAAAACATCTCATAAAAAGGCATGTATAGTATGTTATAAAGAAGTACAGTATGCAATACTATTCCAAAGGGGCTGAAACTGCAATAATTATTCAGCTGAACTAAGCTGCTCCCAGACTTCAAACATTTACCTGTTTCGGCATGACACGCTGTTATGCTCCCACACACTCATCTTGTGAACTGTTAATCCCTCTCATTCAGAGAGGAAGTGAAAGTTATCACCGTGATGCAATATTGTTCCCACCCGAGCATCCACCCATACACATTGAAGTAGCATTACTTCATCCAACCAAAACCAAACAAACCACAATGTTGATATCATCCTCATGGGACTATTAATCAGTGCAATTGGTGCTATATACAATATATTTTTCTACCCAGGGGCAGTCTGGGAATGAAATATAGCCCTGAGGCAGGACAATTACTAATACTGTAAAAACTAAAAGCTGCATCAACAAGTACTTCACACACGATACGTGGTAGTAGACGTTAAGTAAAACTGGCACGTACAACAAAGTTGATCTTTTAACAACATTAATAGCAAGCAAGTATTTTACAAACTTAGTTAAAATTATGTATTTCATATTTTTGTGTGAGGGAATCGAAAAACTTCAAATATTTGTACACATTAGGGGCAGTTTTACACAAATTACTTATAAGATGTTTGGGACGTTGGCAAAAAAAGAAATTGTCTGGAGCCTTGTAGACCAGCTGCTGTAATCAAACAACAAAGGGATCTGTATCTGCCGATATGGATCATCAATGATTGGCAATCAGTATCAGCGGCAAAACAATGTGATCAAGGATCTCTAAAAGTTATATTTGCTCCCTTTTTCTTGTTTTGTGCTGATCCGATCTGTGACTCTGGTCCGTGATACAATCCGAACCGTGAGTTTTATGATCCGTTGCACCAATGGATAGAACGCAGTAGTACAGCTGAAAAACACCTCGCTAGTTTACTCAAGATTTTTCTGGTTATATTCAAAATCCGTCAGAAAAAGAAAGTTGGATGTCAATGTAATTTTTATTTCCTGGATGAACTCATTTTCAAGCAGTATACTCCGTTTGCTTCTTCCTCAGTTGAAAATGAAGTAGGAAGACAGAAGAAGATAATTGTTCAGATGTTTTCACCACTATTTCCTCAGAGACAACACAACGTTAATGATGGCTCTGCTCTGTGGTTAACGCCCTGCCCTATCCACCCACACTGTGGATACATACCTGTTTACATACCTGAGCATAGATACTGTTCCTGCTGAGAGCAAACATATTTTGTCCTTTGTTATAAAATATCTGAGTTTCAGAAATACAGGTTGTCTCACTTATCACATATGCCTTTATAAAACTTAGAGATACTCTCACTGTAAACGTTTTCATTTTGTCTCGTACAATCTTTACATTTGTACATAATGCTGTTGAGAAAGTCGACAGTCACAATTCCTACTAAGGCTGATGTGTTTAATGAGTAATAGGAAGCAGGGTAGCAAGGTAGCAGGGCAGGTAATGAGGTCAGGTGATGGACAAGAACCCAGCAGCAGGAACTAGTAGACGGTGGAATGGAATTACTGCAATGGAATGACAGTTATCTTGGAGCGAGACTAAACAGAGGAAACGGGATGTAGATATATATCACCATGAAACTTTCCCAGTCGATTACTTACATTTAGACAATTTTTTTAAGACAAAGTTTTTAGCAATTGTATGTTTTAATATTGAACTGAGGCATTATCTTATTAAACATGTGCTCATTTGCACACATTTACATGGATGGGAATTTGCATACAGACACCTGAACATTGAATAAAGCCAGGTTCAAAATTCTTGTTTCATTTAGTTTTAAAGATTTCATTTTGGATATCTCTTTGTATCGCTACATAAATAAGAAAATGTTGTCTTAAGCATTGAAAAATGTTTTTAGAAGGAAAATGTTGTATAAATCAGGCTATGAATGATCTATGAACAAACCCCTCTGTACAAACCTTCAGAATATAGAGAGGAATGAAAGTGTAGAGTTTGGTGTATGTAAGAGCTGCTGAAGTGGAGATTTCTGGATCAGTCTGAGAAAATGTATTTAGAGAAAACAGCCTTTAAAGAGATGTTTCGTAAAATTACATACAATTTGAAGACACTGCAGGTCAATAAGGTACAATAAAATATAATAACAACAATAATAATAATATATATCACCATTAAACTTCACCAGTTGATGACTTACATTATGACAATATTTTGTTATTTTGCTAATTTTCTGAAATGTAATGTTTAAATATGCAGAGGCATTATCTAATTGGGAACTTTTGGTGAATTTAGGATGCAAACAGACAAAGTAGTGAAATAAACATCTAAATGTGTATTTTGTATGTTTTCTTTCTACTAGTCTGAAAGAACACATGTTATGGAAAAAAATTCCAAAATTGACCAGTGCTTTAAAAAAATGTTTTTGCTTCTATTGTGTGGCTTCAAAGGAAAGGGGGAATGGACACGACTTTCCATAGATTAGTAGGTGTTGCTTCGTGGACTGGCTATAGCCTCGGTAGGTGACCTCAAATAAGCAGCATTGCTCTCAGTTTCACAAACAGTCATAGAAGGTGGCTCAGCAACGTTGATCTACCACACCATCTCTTGTAACGGAGGATATGAGACGAGGTGATCTCAAAAAGTGGCTTTTAAAAGTTATTTCATGCCCAGAAAGGAAATTTGCAACACTAAAATCAAGAGTGAAGATAAAATAACAGCACTGTTGAATGGTTTCATATTGATATGTAGATTGAACCAAGATATCTCACATCTTAATGGTTCTTCTTCTGCACACAGTAAATTAAACAGCAGTGCCCTCAGTTTCAGAAGGGAAGTCTGCATACTCAGGAGAATGGGACGCATGGACAGACAGATGTACAACATTGAAAATAGGAACTGAGGATCCTCATTTCAGATGTCCGCTAAATAAACGCTTAACCCGAAAGTCGAGGCAGAACTCTAACAGTGTTTCATAGCAAATGTGGGTTTGGGATAAACATTGGGCTGGTTGAAGTTAATATTTGCAGATGATGTAAATCAAAATATCATTTTACAGCAGTATTGTACTCGATGTACTGCCTGTTGAACAGCTATAATTCAAGTAAAGAAGTAAGCATTTTTTTTGTTTCCATAATAATTTCCATTCCACTAGTTTCAAGTCTTCTTCAATACAGCATGATGTTCATTTAATAAATTATAGTTCCATTTAGAGAGAAATAGAGCAGGGTGTGCTTTAGGGCGGGGCTACCTTGTGATTGACAGGTCACTACCGTGGCGTTGTCTGGTCTGAGAGTTCAAACTCATAAGCTATTTATTTAGTTTAATCTACAGTAGATCATATCTTTCTTTGCCCTGATGCACTTCTTTCCTTTCTCTGCTGAAGGGGCTTTTCAGCTTCTGCGTAATCTTATTTAAATTTTTCTTACACTATGAGGTCTTAATATGATATTTTTAGGTTAAAAGTACCTTAACACTGAACATTTTGATGCCTAAACGTTTTGGCATGGACACATTACCTACTTTGTTGTGTAGGTATGGGGGTGTTTAGTCAAGGCGTTCATTTCCTGAAAATTAAAACTTAGAAACACTGCAGGTAAAGAAAAAAGCTGTACAGAGATGTGGCACAGCAACCCACAAATATGTGAATTTCCCAAAAAACGTTATCGGTGAGGTCCCAGGTTAGTTGACTGTGGAGGTACACTTAATACCAGTGAGTCAAATTCGATGGAAGAGTTTTAGCTTTTGTATTCAGTTCAATTCAATTTGCCTCATGGACATGAATGTAACAAGGACAACATTGCCAAAGCGTCAAGTTAAAATGAGATCATAAAGAAAAGGAACAGGTTACAATTCGTAAAGTCAAGAAAATAGCAATTAACCCCTGGCGTGTATTTGCAAGAGACTGGAAGTATTGCTTGATGTTCTGTGTGTGTGTGTGTGTGTGTGTGTGTGTGTGTGTGTGTGAGCGTGACTTGTGGGGACATGTATATGTTTACAGAGTCACATTGTGGGGACTCCCCCTTCTTTTGGGGACCAAATGCATATCCCTACAAAATAAATCATTAGGTTAGGGTAAGGTTAGGTTAAAGTTAATGTTAGTGCACTGGTTAGGCTTTAGGCAAGTAGTGGTTATGGTTAGGGTTAGTCTGAAGGAAATGATTGCAAATCAATGTAATGTCCTCAAAAGTGATGGAAACATGGCTGTGTGTGTGTGTGTGTGTGTGTGTGTGTGTGTGTGTATCAGTGCCCGGACAGTGGAGGGTCTGCATGGTTGTGTATTCAGCTCCTACATTAGATCCCCCAGCACACATCAGTATCAGTTGTTCTAAGAGCAAGGAATTATTAAAAAAGATCAATTAAAAAATAATGAAGAAAATCGTATCAGCGACCATATTATAATAGATTGTGCATATCATTTTAGATACATTAGAGATACAGTATTAATCATTCCCGAAGTGGAAATGAGAGTAGACTAACAAGCGGCAACTTCCGGTGCTGAATAATGAAGCCAAAGCAGAAGTGCCAAAAATTGCAGTTTTTCAAATGGACACTTGGGACGAGTCAATCTCCACAGAAATCCATGTCAAAATGCCCAAATTTACAGCAGAAAAAAATAGGTTTACAGCCTGGTACCAATGTATCCATTTCAATTATATTGCGTGTCCACACAGCCAAAGTGACGTCCCACCATCATACACGTGCACATCTTCTAACTACGCGGATGCGGATGGGTGGAGAAATTGGAGAAGCTTTGAGAATGTCTGTTTGCTGCTAAGAGAAACCTGTCATTGGAGTTTAAAAGATCCAAATGTTTCCTTGTCAGGATTCCACGTCAGCTCATGTCTGTGCGACCGTTTTTTGCGGAAAGTTTAACTAGGGCTTTAGGCTGTGTGGTCACCGGCAAGATGGTGACGGCAAGAGCCACCCACTATGAGCTTCACATTGGCTCTTCAGACACCTACAGGTGACGTCACGAAGACTTCATCCACATTTTATACAGTCTATGCATTCGACCTGTAAAAACAATGTCAGTGGAAGCTTTAGCAAAACTCTTTACATTATGTGACCTAATACAACTTGACTGGCTTTGCTGCTTAACTCTGTGATTAAGATTAAAATGTACTACTTGAGTGGGATTGAGATGAAACCTCAGACACTTGTTGTGTTTTTGGGAAAGTCTGTGGTGTGCTGCCGTACGTCACAAAACCATTTATTTTCCCCCCTGTACCACAGTCCACCATGTTGCCCATCTAATCATCTTTATACACCCCCTGCTGTGCATGATAGCGCCAATGTAGAGCTCGCCTACAGTCCCTCCACCATCATCCATTTCCTTTATTTTAGGTCTACCGTGGGAGGTAAAGTTGGAACATAGTACATGTCTACCAATATCACTGGTCTGTCTTTCCGCTGTGACACATAAACATCCCCTTCATGACAGCAGATCTCCCACCACACAGGTCAGCTGACTTCCTGTGTGACTGCCTGGGGCTGAGGGCAGGTGAACAAGCTGTCCATTCATTCAGTTCTCTGAGTCTGAGACAACATAACAGGTAACAACACATCCTTGCTAGCCCACAGCGAGGAGATATTCTTCCCTCCCACTCATGGTTCATCCCTTCATCCACTCCCTGTTGGCAGGAATCCCCACTTTTTTTGGCAGGAGACTGCTGAAAAGTCAACATTGGCTCGTTTGAATGTTCAACTTTTTTTGCAACCAGAAGTGACACGAGAGGGGGGGGGTTAAGTGTAACCGAGCCTAACCAAAGCTATTTTTAGGCCACCAAAATGTTGAAGTGAAAATATTTTGTTAAAGTCAATCGCAAGGTAGCCCCGCCCTAAAGCATACCCTGTTTTATGGTCTAGACTCTATTGGACCATAATTTACTAAATGAACATCATGCTGTATTGAAGAAGACTTGAAACTAGAGATTAACACCATAAACTCATGTTTTGACTCATTTTCGCTAGACTTCTATACAATCACTTCTTTTTGCAACCAGACGAGTCGCCCCCTGATGGACATTAGGACGAATGCAAGTTTAAAGCACTGCCACACTTTTCATTACTGGAGGTTACTGCCTGAACTTAAGGTCTTTGCAAACCAAATCTGTATTTTTCATATGTGCTTTTTCAACCAAGAGAAAACGTTCCTCCCAGAAACGTTGCAGACTGAGACCGATGCGTTTTAATATTCTTTGCAAAAAGACTACTGTCACTACTGTTTAATCTTTCGTACATCATTTGTTTTATCGATTAGTGCCTACTGTCCCTGATTCCAGGCTGTTCTGCAACCACCTGCCAAAATCTATCTTCAAATTCAACATCTCTGTATTCTTTACTTTGTTTATCGTAGAGTGGTTTGTGGTGGGAGACGAATAAACAAAGTGAATTCAGCTCATCAGATGCCATTTTGGATGATGATGTTTGCATTTATGGTGACTCTGAGGGGTCAATCAATTCTGACGGATGCAGAAAACTTGTTCCGAAAACAATAATGAAAGTTTGTGAGTGTAAACGTGATGTGGTTGTAAATGCTACTATTTTGGATGGAAAATACATACGTACTTGGTGGATAGGCTTGTCTTGCATATCATCCATAGTAGTAATGGATGTCTAAATCTTTTCTCGCTGGGCACATGTTCTGATTTATCAATGTAAAAATCTGTGTAATGCACAAAACCCATGGAGTTGGCCTGAGGTGATTCTTGCAGGTTAATAATTCAGCATCAGTTCAGGGAATGTGGGACATTTTATACATAGATGATATGGGGGGGGGACTTCCACAAGCTCTACCACCTCTGTCTATGAGAAAGTTCTCAGTTTCATTGAAATATAAAAGATTAAATCTACGAAAGCAGTCAAAGAAAGTACCTTAGTTTGGTTCAGTTTTAAGTCATTTTGTTTGTAGGTTTTACTGAACATGTCAACACACAGTTTAATGTAAAATCAGAATTTGGTTGATTGATTTACTATAAAAGGTACAAACAGCAGCAGTATGTGACGATGGGGAAGGAAGGGTTGCTTCCTGTCACATTAATTATATGGGTCAGAGAAACTGCTTTCAAAACCGTTTTTAAATCATGCTGCCGGGGACAAGTGGTGGCACCACAAATGCAGGTAACATGCTCTTTTATAAGCACAAAAATGTTCCTCAACGGCAAAACGTGTGTGTGTGTGTGTGTGTGTGTGTACTGTAGCTGTAAACATTCGGGATGATTGAACCATGAGCCTCGATACATCACATTAACATATCAAGCTTCAAGTCACTGACAGTCTTTATGATATATAAAAACATCCTTAATACGTATGTTTTAATTGTTTCACAGTCAAAAACTCAGTTCCTCTGTTTCATTAGTGGTTTGTTCAGATGAGATTGACAGTTCTGGTAAGACAACAACTCCAATTGTCATCACGTTTTTATTCAAGTGTTCAACTCAGAAAAGCAGAAATCTTTCATTTAAAATAACCACAACGGTTTAAAAAGTGTCAGAAAGTCGTGTTTCCATGTGAAACCACATTGCTCATATAAAAAAGCTGATCTCCCACCCTCCTCCTCCTTAGACACCTGTAATAAAACTTGCATCCTTAATGTTTAAAAAATGTATAGTGAATTGTTCTAACTTCCAATCCTGCCTCATTTCATAACAGTAGAGCCCGGGCCCAAAAAGATATAGACAGTGTAGGGTTTGCAGTTGCTCTACTGGGGGACATCCTTAAAAGTTTTTGAGACAACCAACTTGACTAAGGTTTTGCTTGTTCTACATAAATGATAAATAATATATATAAACTATTACAAATATTTCAATTAAAGGAAAAATCTAATTGTCTTTGGTATTTTCATAAATATATGAAATAATAATATCTGGGTAATATGTATGTAGCTATGTTGTCCAATGTCAAGTCTCTATTTCATCATGTGATAACAGTGTGTGTGTGTGTGTGTGTGTGTGTGTGCGCGCTTCATAGCTTGGGCCCGTCGTAACAACCTTACACCAAAGACACTCTATAAACAAGGCTGACACATTACCAGCTCTGAATGCAGAGTCTTCAAAACGCCCCGAATACCAATGGACGACGTCAACACGACTGAATCCACTTCTTATTCAGTCTATGTTGTAGATGGATGAAAGCAGATTGGGTTATATTTGCCTACTGTATTTATATTATCTTTTGCTAACATTAGACATGTAGACAGCTAACAGACATATTTAGCGTCATGAAGATTAGTCAACGACGGCTTTCACAAACGTTAGTTGCCAGATCTCGCGAGAGTGTGTTGCAGAGACAAAATAAAAGGTCCCAAACAAAGTAATTGTCTCTTGATGTGTGTCTGAAAAATGCCATTTTTATTGCCAGAATGTTCTTAATTAAGATATGTGGCTTTGGAAAAATGGGTCCAAAATTTACTTTGGTGACTCTGGAGCGAAAGAATCTGTCGTAATATTGATGTTCACTTCTCCTTTTATACTTAATAGACTCGGGACCTGAGTAGTGAAACTCAGGCGACACAGATTCAGTAAACTGACTCTAAGTGGGCTGTCTCCTTTCTGAACTGTCTCTGCCTGGTAATCCCAAGTGGTTAGAATGTGGTGAACCGATTAGACTCAGTAGCAGACACAGGACACACGACTCTTTACTGGAAGCTGGTGGTCTTACATGAGTATCAGTCCAAACAGCAAACAATACCTGGCAATGAGATGGCAAAAATCCAAAAAGCAGGACACAAAGCAAATATACAAAGATAAGTAAGACTAGGAATGCAGAACAGCAATGAACACACAGAGGATGAAAAGAGACAGAAGGAAGTAAATAAACAGGGTGGACTAATGGCACAATCAGGGGCAGGTGTGGATAAGCAAGGAGGCGGGAAACACACAAAGACAGGAAGTAAAACAAAATGTGATACATGTGGAGGTAACCTATGAAAGAAAACAGGAAAGGGACCCAACATTTATGGATATGATGGGATAAGGGAAAAAACAAACACATTAAACAGAAATTCCCAAACAAAACCTGTAGATAACTGATGACATAAAAAAAGACAAATAAACTAATAAAAACAACTAACAGTAACAGTAGGGCGAGAATATGCAACATTCAACCAAACTGCTGACACTCCGAGAGCCACATCAAAACCATCGCTACGGGTTTGTTGTCATTAATTTCACTGCAGATACGTAATTTACAAATCTAAAAGAATCGTTTGCATGTTCAGCATTAACTCAATATTGTGACTTAGCATCCTGTTATCATTGAGTAAAAAATATTGAGAACTTTTCTTATTATTTTGAAATACAAAGTCATTATTTTGAGATGCTAACTCATTGTTTTGAGATAGTAACTCATTATTCTGAGAAACAGGATTTTTTTTTCATCCCAGTGGCAGAAATGGGCTTCAATGGGCTTCCACTTAAAGTAAAGTAAGTTAAAAACTGCTCCGCTATTTGCAGAAATGATTGTATATATAATCGACCGATCTGCAGCCTACATTTCTGGTAAACTCATACTTTCCATTTCATTCACACAGGGAGGAGATGGGCACATTTCTTGGACAACCCACCCACACTTTTTGGTACTGTGCTCCCAAAACTGCAAGTGTGATGGCTGTGGGGAGCGGAGGGCCGTGTGGAACAGGTTTCTGCTGCGGGGCTGAGTCATTGTGAATCCGTTTATGCATCAGAGAAGACAGTGTCAGAGGGACACTGGAGCAGCAAGAGAGACCTACTTAGAAACATCTCACACCTTTCTATGGAAAATAAAAAAGAGTTGCGTGCATGTGGCAGCGGGTGAGATGAAACTGCAGAGAGGATACTAGGCAGAGATCGTAGTTGAGAAAGAGAGAGAGAGAAAGGGAGAAGGGAGGAAGAAATGCAGACAGAGACGGAAACAGAGGACAGGGGAATCCCCCATGTTCAGCTACAACCAGGCTTGTTGGTACCACCTCCACACGGGCCAATAGGCCTTTATATCACATCGTGAGTGGGCTTCTCTCAAAGCTGTTTGTCTACCGCTGGCTGTGTTTATCGTTGCCTTCCCTAAACAGCTTCAACATAGCACGGGGGACCCCCCTGCAGCTGCATTAAGCTTCATAGACTTGTTATTTGTGAGCAATTTGTAGAGATTTAGTGCATACTGTATAATTCCAGGAACCCTCCTGCTGACTAAAACGATAGATGCGTGGTGGACCCCCTGAGAGCTGTTATTGGTATGCTGTCAGATAGAAGGTGCATTCCCGCAACACTTGGATTCGGCCCCCATGCCTTTTATTCGGGAGAAAGTCATGTTCTCGGTATGAGTGTTATCTTGATAATAAATGACTTTAAAGGAATCACATTAGAGCACCTTACATTGAATAAACAACAGAGGTCCGAAGACCCCTGTGTGCAGCATTGGTAACTGCACAGAAGAGTATATGAAAAAATAAACGCAGATAATGCGATTAATTAAAAAATTAATATAACATCCTACACAAAATACCTCAAATGAGCAACATGGACGGCTTTCTGCATTTTGTGATGGCCTTATCATCTGCTGCAGGCTTCCATCTTGGATAATCAAAAGAAATGTAAAATTCCAGGTGACATCAAATCTTCTTAAATGTACTTACGCTTACCTGTTACTGAGTTTGTCCAATAATATACCAGCAACAACCCAAAGGCTAAAACTGCTTAAGGCTCCCTAAGCACTAGCTATCACCAACATGGCGAGGTTTTGCATATTATCACCACACATTTCTTGCTTTCCGTGTGTCATTTCACACCACTAGAATATTTGACGCAAACAGCAAGAGTTGATTTAAAAATAAAACTATAAAATAAACTTGTGTGGTTGCTGTTCATAAGAGTCATTCAGTAGCATGTTTGTCATTTTCAATCAAAAGTGGGAGCTGCTAGGTAGCAAGGTGACACTAAACACTGACCAACAGCTGGTGCTACAGGATAGCAATCAACAAGCAGGACAATGAAACTTATTTTACTCATATTTGAGGTTTTTCATCTTAATAATAACTTTGAATGGGACCTGAGTTTGAAATCAGCGTTAGCTTAACAACCTCCAAAGTTGGGGCACTTTCAACCCAAGGGGGCAGGAAAAGGTGAGAGGATGTAGTTTGCATAAATGATACTTTGGCGCCCTCTGGTGGCAGAAACATTAACTGAACGACACAAGTTTGAATTGACGCACAGTAAATACATGCAATTGTTTAGATGCACATGAAGTTGAACTCGTGTAGTTTCCAGCACAACTTAGGCTGAAGTTGCATTATTATCTGCCACGGTGTCTTTTGTGAAGGGTGCCAAAGTAAAGGAAATGTTTGGTTTGTATATTGGTTCTCCTCTCTTCAGCAGCACGTGCACTGTTGTTTAGGACAAGTGAAGTAGAAGACCAATCGAAGACGAAACCACGGACGCATTCTGCTGAAAGTCACCAGTTAACACGGTCAGTTAACACAAAATGCTTGCTGCTCTGTAACACGTGATCCTTTCCGATTGTTGTAGAACTTGGGTCCACTGTTAGAATATAGATCTTTACGACTGAACATGCAACAACCAGAGCCTTTGATGCCGTTTCAAGTTTGTTTAAAGTTTGTTAACTCATATGGATGCCCGGTGCAAAGCGCTACTTCTGTTGCCAACATGGCAATGCATATTTCTGATGACGTCGGCTGTAAAAGGGTCTCGAGTTCATGAAAAAGTATTTTCTAGGCCCACAAAGCCAGCAATCTAGATTTACATATACACACACACACACACACACACACACACACACACACATACACACACACACACACACACTACCTGTCCAGCAACCAGTGAGGCTACTCTACATTAAATGAAGCCTCATAACACTGCAGCTACCCACAGAGAAATGTATAGGCTAAGCTACAGCAACATGGAAAAAAGACAAAAAGACTGTATATAACAAGTGGAGGCAGTCATCGTGACGTCACACACTGGTTTGACTGCAATTTTTAAACCTTGAATTGGGCGTTTTGTCCGTCACCATCTTGGTTTTTGGTCATCGCCATGTTGTTTTTTTGCAACCAGAAGTGACAGGAGAGGATGAAGCTGAGACAACTGAACACTGAATACAACATTTTTAGGCGACCAAAATGTTACAATTAACTGTTATTAGCTAAAAACACATTTAGCGCCCGGCTGAGAGTGCTGACTACAGACTACAGAGGTTAATAATGACACTTTTAAAGAACTGACCTGAAACCTAACCTCATGGCTCCAAATGTCCCGATAAAATACAAAACAATGACTTCTTGGGTTTCGTAGTAAACACTGTTGATTTATGGTATGTGGTGAGTTTAACATTTATTTTGTCCTTGATAAAAGTAAAGTTAGGAGACAACACTGAAAAACAAGTTAAACAGCAGTAATCTCAGATGAATCATGTCGAGTTTGAAGACTAAAATAAGAGTAAATCTGTCCAATATTCATCATAGGGAACAAGAGGTGTGATGTAATATATATATATTTTTTTTTGTTATTGTAAAGAAGCAGGACATTGGTAGTTATGACAGAACGGTTGATATTTACAAAGTGTTTCGTCGCCTTGCAGTCACATGAAATGCAGTTCATGAAATATTTGCTAGATGGAGCTAAAGACAAGGTGAAGATGGTGCTCAGCATTCTCCTTGTCCTTGTCTCATGGGTTATCTGCAGGTTGTCAAGACATATGAGTGTGTGGACACTGGTTCATTACACCACATGTGGTTATTGAACAGTGGATTCTAAGACCATGCGCATTGATCTGCCTCCACTCTGCTGGTTTCAGCTCTGCAGGGATTTACTCCCAGTCAGCCATTAGAGAAGTCCAACATTGATGTTGACGGGTTCATACGTTCTGCGCTCCAGTTCATCTCAAAGGTGTTGGGTGGGGTTGAGGTCGGGGCTCTGCACAGGACATACCACACCAAACATGGAGATACAATCCTCTATGAACCTGGCTTATTGTAATACAGGGACATTGTCATGTCGCCACAAAGCTGGAAGCACACCGTTGTCTAAAATATTTGGTTTTCCCTTAAAGGTCCTACAAACGTGTTTTCTCGGCCACCTTCTTATACGAGCGATTGGATCCTACACAAACACTGTTTTCTGCCAAAGTGTTGCTATGTATTATCTGTATTTCTTCTTTTTTTAATCTCTAATCTATTCTTGCTGGTTTCAAGCGGTGGTAGCAGAGTTGGAAAAAGGAGACGTCTTTGATGCACAAATTTGGATTTGAGTCAGAATCTGATGACAGTTGGTGGGTTGTTTGGTCACTGTCGATCAAATCTGGTGAAACCAGACCCACACAGTCCTGATAAAGCACAACAACAGGCGTTTTTGAATGTTAAACTTTTAATAATTAATACATAAAGATGTTTTTTTCTCCATGTTTAATTTTGTAGAGAAATAGTTCAGATTTGAAGCCCAGATTTCAGGGGCTTTTAACTGAAACTACAAAAACAGCCCCAGAGTGCACTGAAGTATCTAGATAGGGGTACTTTTTTACACTATCACTATCGTGGTAGTTTTGGTTGTTGTAATTGTTTCTCCTCTCAACAAAATCTACAGTCCTCATTCTGTGCAAAAATGGTTTAAGAATTAGAGAAATCAATTGGGTATCTTAGAAAGTTACATTTTATTTTACAAATACAAACAATTAGAAGATCCTTCTATGTTCCATCACATTGTTTGAACACAGAAAAAGGACCGTGTTTCTATGTCCACAATCTCTGACATTTAGTTGACATTAGAATGCATAGTAAAATGTGCAAGTCAGTATTGTTTTAAAACAGTAAATATATAAACCTACCGCTTAAATCAGTGTTTCAAATCCATATTTATGCTCATAATAAAAATTAGTGTTTCTAACATGAACCATGACTCAGAGTTATTCAAAGAGGCAACTTTCATCATTAACTTAATGTCACAAGAGCGTGAGAGTGATGAGCAAACGTATACATTTCCTGTTCCGATGGTTTATGTGATGGCTTTCTAAGATAACATATCTTCCATTTGGGGGATTAGAAAGCTTCATGAGTTATATCTTAAATGAAGATCTTTGATTGGTTTTCAACTTCAGCAGTAAACAGCCGAGCAACATTTGCCCTGGCTGTCAAATACAACGATCTTTCTGAGTGAACTTATTGATGAAATGGCTGTTTTTGTAGTGTGAAAGGGCAACTCTTTATAAAACACTTCAATTTTAAATGGATAGACCTTCTAAAAATGTTCAGTTTGTGCAAACGGGGTCTTTAAAAAATGTGATTTACTGTGCAAAGCTCAGGAAACACATTACTGATTAAAGATGGAGGGATGAAAAGAAAAAAAGAAGTAACACTAAAATGATAAATGGAAATTTAATGAGTTTATTATTATACCTTACTGCAGAAGCCTTAAACTACAAAAGCCCTTAACTATGGAATACCTTACTGCAGAAGCCTTAAACTACAAAAGCCCTTAACTATGGAATACCTTACTGCAGAAGCCCTAAACTACGAAAGCCCTTAACTATGGAATACCTTACTGCAGAAGCGTTAAACTACAGCAGCTGAAACTGACATGATTCAAACATTTGTTATCTTGAGATCACAAGTTAATCATGTCATTAACTCTAGACACTAAAGCTTGTTTTCTCAAGTCAATGACATAATTAACATGTGATCTCCAGGTAACGGTATAATGTTTGAATCATGACTGTTTAGGGCTTCCGTAGAGAAGCAGATACGTGATACACAACTCCCTTTTAAGTCTACAGAGGTTGAAGATTTTCATGTCAAAAAAGAGATTTTTTGGCTTATTTTTGTGATTATTGGAACAAGATGCAACCACAGAAGTCTGTTGATTCCAGAGTAAGTAAACCTGCGTCTTGATTTGGGTCTTAGCGAAACCTTTCACACCATTGATTTGTTTTGTGAAATGTTGCTTATTTTTTGCTCATTTGCTTCCTGAAGTGTTCCGAAACATGAAATGAAGGGAGATGATCCTCTAGCTCAACTACACTATATCCCTCATGAATCAACTTGTTGCACTAAGTACAAGTATACAAAAAAAAAAATTTGATTCTGTTGCTCAGAAGATTATTTGAGTAGTTTGTGGTTTAGCCCAAAATTACAGAAAAACGTTAATTCGTTCACCTTAAAACATAATTATTCAGTTCTTATTACGATGCACGCCAGGTCTGGAGAAAGAAACTAACATATTTGAGTTAAGACGTGAGCCAAAAAAATCGACTTGCACAGAAGCGAGACCCTTGTGATATTCACACAGGAAGGAAACAGACGTCAAACCTGCCACTGTTTGGTCCCCTCATCTGTGCCCGAGCCTGCACATCTTCACATAACATGAATGTTTGTGGTGTACTGAAACAGAACATCGCTATGAGGGTGTCAAAATACAACGATGCAAGTGCACTGCATCGTGCTCTGTAAGCTTAATTCTAAAAAGTATTCTTGTTCCTCACATTTCTGCTCCTTTGGAGAGTGTAACTGCATTTGTCAGAGTACAAAGCTGCCTGTTTCTAGACTTCTGCTGTACCTCAATGGAATATATGGAAATTATCAGGAGAAACACCACATTTTGAGTTGGTGTACTTATCTAAATACTTTCCAGTGGTCATGAACAAAACTCGTGTGGGTGTTCATTACATACTCAGACATAAAACACTGTTAATGAAAATCAACTTAAATTATATCTTTATTCATTTCCAACCATTATATCACACATTTAGACATCAGATCCCAGATCCACCCTAAAATAAATATATGTTTTTAAATGGTAACACTAAATCAGCTTGTTAGTGTTTACTGACTTTATCTACATTTATTTAAAAAAAAAAAAGGCACAATATTTCGTTACACATGTGTCTGGAGCTTGCTTCACAAATTTCACAACCAATTTTAAAGCTGGCATTAATGAGACTGTGCAACGTTTTCCCTGGGTTTTGACTTTGCAGACCGTTTCATATCAAGCTATTCAGTGCAGGTATTACACGTGATAGCAATGATACAAGGAATCAAAGAGATGAGTAAGATTCAGAGACACGAGTATCATTACTACACTAAAACACACAAAGCCCTCAGATCTTGTAGAGACCAAAGAAGTTGGCGTAATGAGAGTGACTAAGATATAAGGGGTGCGATACATTCACAAAAACTCTGTCGGGCGCCTGCAGCTGCAGGGCAGAGGCGAGGTAACTCTCTGTGGTCCAGGCGTGCCCCTGCTGCTGAGAGCAGAAACCCGCTTTGTGGGCCTCCATCAGGTTCAAAGGCGAGGAGCGCCCCGTTCTCCTCACGAACACAGAGTGAACGAACGAGGACGAGGGCGAGCAGTCCTTGAAGATCAACTCCACGCGCGAGTAGACGTGGTAGAGTCCGCTCTCGTTCAGTTGCAGGCCGCCGTCTTCAAACCTGTACGCCACCGATCCCGAGGTGAAGGCCCGACCCACCCGCGGCTCCCATCGTAAAGTCTGAGGGAATTTTTCTATTTCAATGCGCCCTGCAGGAGAGGAGGAAAGATGTCACCCCTTACATTCATATGCAGGATGGACTATTAAAGAGTAGATGTTACATTGTTATTATCATGTTACCCATCACATGTGCTGCAGGTCTGTCTTTTTTCTCTTCTCTGTTCGTCTCGGGTTCGTGAGCTGAAACAACCAGATAAGAGTCACATCTCCTCTCTCCCTTCACTTCATTGGGAACATTTGCACTTTGTTGGGAATAATTCCAGCATGGTGAGAAAGGTGTTTATATTTACCAATTTGCTTCTGAGGCGTATCAAACTCAGTCACGGGTTTAACCTTTAGCGAGACAGAAGGAGAAACAGAGAAGTCTGATTACCACATCACACAGACATTTGCTTTCTTCTAGAAGCACTCAGAGAACATCAGAGAGGAAATCCTGTCTCACTGGGCAGTGACCACAGATGGAACGATTAAGTCCCTGGTTAGCATTTCTAAATGTCAGAGCACAAGTGGGGTAAATTAACTCTTCAAATGATGGCAAAGTAATTATCAAACTTTCCAGCTTGGTTTTCCACTCTCCCACCTTACACCTCTCGATCACCTCCTCTCTTTGCAAAGGTGAGAGAAGTCGCACCTTTTTTTTTTTTACTTATTTGCATCCATTAAAACTGCAAGAAGAGATGGTCTACACAAAGTAATGCCATTAATATTGACATTATTTCATCACAATCACTACTTAATTATTACTTCATTGCTTATTTTGAGAAAAAGTAGAGTGGCAACTAACGATTATTGATTAATCTTTTGATTATTTTCTCAATTAACTTCGTAGTAAAACCTTGTTTTGTCCACAACTCAAAGTAATTCAGTAAAGAAACCAGAAAATATTCCCATTTAAGAAGCTAGAATCAGATCAGTTTTACTCAAAACCGATTATCAAAAAAGTTGGCGATTAATTAAATAGTTGACAACTAATTGATTAATTTTTCCAGCTCCTGCGGAGTCATCACTTCTCTAACTCTTGACCTTCTCATCTACACACTGCGGTCACGAACCTCCAAACTATCTACCTGCACACACTTCTGCAGTTATCATTAGCTTCTTTCACTTCCATATCCACAGCATCCTGTTGCTCCCTTACCGTTTTCATCTCTCTCAGCTCTGCCTTCATGTTGTTAATCTGGTAGGCTTCGAACCCGAGGGCCACAAACACAAGCAGGAACAGCATCAGCACGATTAGGGCCAGACCGGGGCTGACTCCCATGCAGCCCCGACTCTTCCCCCGGCTCCTCGCCCTCTCCTGGGCCGGCGGGAAGGACCAGCAGGGCACGAGGTTCGGCTGCTGTCCAGAGTGCTGCGGTCCGCCGCTTCCGTCCACAAGGAACACCTGCGGGAACGGATAGCTCTGGGTGCTCTGGGGGCTCTGGTGGTCATAGCTCATGGTGCAGGTCCTGCTGTGAGACAAACTTGTGTATGCATCTGTTGCCTCTGCACGAAGGAGGTGTGTACTTTAATCTGTCTTCACTTCAGCTGTCAAGCCACTCACCACCCACAAACCCCTCCCACAGGAGGACAAGTGCACATTAACTTACACAAACCAAGAACCCTTCCACTCATCCCCCTCCACCTGAATGCATAGTATGAAGAAGTAGTTGCTGCATGATATTACCATAAAACTACAGAACTTTATCGAGCTTTATCACACAGTTTGGGTCTTTCATGCGCTTCCTATAGTTCAACCTTTGCAACGTGAGTGAAGACAAACTGCAGCTCAGTCTGAAGGGAGGAAGCTAGAGGTTTCAGCTGACCCCCACCTCACTAACCACCATCAAGTCATCATCAGAAAAGAGACCTTTTCACATATTCCACGAAAGGAAAGAAAAAAAAAAAAAACACGACCACATTCACCTACCCAACATCTTCTATGCATTGCAACAGGTAACATACTTTGTAATGTTGCTGGGGATTTATTTTCCTCTCAGGTTTGTCACATCTGAACCATGCTCTGAATCTCAACATGTATCTTTATTCAACCTGTTTTAAAATAAAAAGCATTATTACTATTATCACGCTGTCAGTCTTTATGAGGATTAGCGCGTTAGTAAACAGTGATACAACAGTTTCAGCAGCACACTGCGTACTCTTGGTGGGAAGATGCTGCTGCCACATGAAAAGGACATATATCTCAGCATTGGCTTTCTTGTTTTTGAAAAGCTGGCAGCGAGAGACAGCGATACTTTGCGGAGGTGAGAATTAACCCCAACCAATACCTCACTGATGAGCTTACAGGAAAGCTGAGCATGTACTCGCACTCAGTGAGGGGTTAATACCGCTGCGGTCTCTCTGCCACCTTAGGGTTCGTTTCGTAGGATACAGAGCAGTTACTTCATTGTGGTTGCAACGGTTTCCATCAGACATCATTTCTGTTAATTCTAGAAAAATCTGCTTACATATATTTATTAGCACCATCAAGTGGGCTCTGGGTTTTAATAAAGGGAAGAGCAGCGAAGGTTGCTGCAGCAGTGATGTCTCTCACAGGGCTACACTTTGACAAACCGCTCCGTCAAAGTCAATCTTGTATATTGTGTATAAGTCAGTGGCGGGCCGTGTGTTTTATACCTTCAGTGCTGTCCTGCTACAGTTCAACCACCTCCTGATAACCTCATTATGACGCCAGCATGACGGGATGCTGCGTCATTAATGGACAATGCATAGAGTCAAAATATATGTAATTAACACAATGACAAGAACAAACTCACAAGAACCAGTCACATATATTTATATGACAACACAGCAGGTAGAATAACACGATTCAACAGGCCTCTGCACATTCCAGCAAAACTGTGGCGCTAAAACACGCATTCCGCCAAACACTCAAGGGCACCATTCAAATATTATTCACATCAGAGGAACAATATTAACCATATCATAAAAACGACACGATAGAAACATTAACACAGCAGTAACGCTATACTGCAGATGTAAAAACAGAAGCAGTTCACTCACCAAAGCTGCTGTTCACTATTTAAAGACAAAAGTCCATCCTCCTTTCTTTGTGAACAAAGAGTTCAATGACGCGGTTCAGAACATCGGTGCGGTTCAGTTCCAGTAAGAAGTCCTTCTCGATTCATGGACGACAGTGAAGACAGTCGAGCCTCCCCAGTTGTATTTCTGGAATAGATTTTAATGCGTTTGAGAGCTGAAAATGTCGGCTTGACAGAGGCAGCAGATATTGGGATTATCACCGCCCAACATGCCAAAACGCTAAAAATGTAACGTCACGTAACAACTTCTTACATATCTTTAAACTTTAACTCTTACTACTACAAAGCTCTGCTAGCTAGCTTCACAAAAGTCACACTAGCCCACTGACCAATCACACTGCACGTTAATGCTGACGTACTTGTAGGCCAGCTAGAAGGCTCTGACATGTCACAGAACACACCCAACATGTCAAACTAAAGATCTGATTGGTTGAAGAATATGACAATCAACAATATCGTCCCCATTTATTTAAACTGCACAGGGTCTCCTGCAGGACCCGGGCAGATGTTTTTACATCATCAGGGCGAAATCTGATAGAAAAAAAGCACTACTTAAAACAAGCAGCGCAACTGAGGAAGACAGTAGCTGTGCAATGAGATAATAAGCTAATGGGAAAAAATATTTAGAATACATGTAGTGTATTTATGACAAATAATTAAATTGGAAAATAGCTATAACTGTGTGATTCTGTCTAGGCCAGCAGAGAAGGCTTAGCTGGCCCACCACTTGTGTGTTTTTTGCCACCTGCAAGAGAAGCTCTCAGACCTCTGCTCTGTCCACTGTTGCAAAAAGTTTCATTTTCTCTCTCAAGCGCCCCTGCAGAGACGAAGGGAAACCCACCTTGCAGTGAGTGTGCACACAGAGCTCCAACTGAAAGGGTAACCACGTCAAACTCAACCATAAACTGCACAGTGTCTGCAGTCTACAAGATGATGAGGCTGTTTCCCAGAAGTGTCATGCGGTCCTCGCAGTAGCAGCGGCGGCAGCACAGGGTGGGTTAAGTGGGAGGGTGGCGTTGTGGGGTCTAACCAGGTCATGTTCAGTGCTGCTGTTCCAGTTCATGCAGCCAGACGAGAGTAAAATGAATAACTGAATCAGCAAGTATCTCTACTCAATTACCGTCTGTTTCTCATGGAGTCTCCCTCCTCTGTGTTGCATAATGGAGATCGATGTGGTCGCGATGACTGATTGCACAAACGGAGTAGTGCCTGAAAATTACAATGAACCCGTCAACCTGAAATGAACGACATTACTCATGTCTTTTCTTGCACACATACACTTTTCCTTTATGCAGGTCTTGTTAGCGGGGCTTCAATATTCAGCTGTTCTGTATTCCAGATATTGTGATCCACATGTCTAATAGTCTAATATGACACCACTGAGGATGCCTTTGAATGAATACAGAGCATCAAAGTGTTAAAAACGGGAATCATTCAATTTATTGATGAAAGAAAAACATCACGTGTCCTCATCGGAGGAAGAGTAACAGTCTAGTCCCAGGACATGACCTGTCCTCTCCTCCGTTGTCCCAGTGTTGGACGACTTCCCAGGTTTCCTTTCTGCAGCTTCACAGCCTGACTTACGGTCTTTGACGTTCCGTGCGTCTCTGCTCTGGGTTGAAAGCGTCTGCCTCACTGAGGCGTTACTCAGGTTTGGCAGGCCGGACTGCAGCACCCGGGCTAGGCTCTGTGTTTGAGAGGAGTCTCGCTGAAGTGGCGGCCCTCTGAACGCGGCAGTGGCCACCGCCAGCCTCGTGTGGTCAAAGGAGAGGGGCTGGTCCTGGTCTGAGGTTTCTGAGTTTGGGTTGGTGGGGACAAGGGTTTGAAACCTGCTCTGCGAATGGCTGAGAGGGGACTTTCTCTCAGGGGCTGAGGGTTTGTGACATCCTGTCCAACTGCTGGCCGAGTCACTCTCACCTCCACTCTGACCGCTACCATCATGTGAGTCACAGGGCCGAGGGTGTTTCACTGTGAATGAGAGTGAAGATACATAGAGGGATGAAGGGTTAGCTACTTCTGGCTTCAATAAACCGTTCACCCAAAATTAAATTCAGTCAGAAACAAAAGGATATTAGACCAGTAACAGCAAAAACAGTGTTCTCAAGTCTAACAATCACACATTGGTCCAGAGTACTACAGTTTACTTTCTCCCGAGGCTCTACCTGTCCTACAGTCACCTGACAAAAGTGTTCACTGCATTCATGTGTGTCTTAGAAACTCTAAACATGAAATATTTGTTCAGACATCTTGTTGTATAAACATTTTAGAGAGAAACTCCTCAGGACGTAGATCTGTTCTGTCGTGATAAACATTCTTGAATGAACTATTCTTTAAAAAGAGTGAAAACATGATGATGATTAAAACTATATCTAATAAGAGCACAAACTGTTACTGTACGTGAGAGATTATTCACGAGCTTTAACACACTGACCGATACTTGGAGAGCCCTGTGTGTCTGCTCTCCTCTTGCAGTATGCTCGAGGAGTCCAGGGCTTATGTTTGCAGGCGGGGTCCAGAACTCGTAGTTTGGTGATGAATCTTTTGTACTCTCTTTCCAAGGCCTCGATGTGCTGCTGGAACTCGGCTATCTTCCTCTCCGGGTAATGAGACAGCTGCGACTGCTGAGAGGGAAACGACAAAAACAGACATTTAACTTCAGACAGAAACCTTCTCCATGGAATCCATCTCACACATAACCAACAATACACTCACCTGCAGATAATACTCTATTTCATTCTTGATGCTGGGGATCCACTTTTTCACAGAGGCGACTGAATTAAGAGTAGACTGCAAAAGAAAAGGGATGGCTGCAACAAACTAGTGAAATAGTAGAAGTGAGTTGAGGTGAAGTGCGTCTTCATTACCAGCTTGGGTCTCCGCTCATGTACATCCTTGAGGCGTCCCTCTGTAAATTACATTTTAAGAGAAAACATTAGTTTTGGTTTCGTGAGAAGCTCAGTATTTACTCTGAGCAACATGGTGAATAATAAAAAACAAACAAAAACACGGTGGCTGGCCTAGAACAAAAATCCAATAAATGGTTGTAACTCACCGAGGAAAAGGTGCATATGTACCAAACCTCACACAAAGAGCCACAACACCTAAACATCTTTTCACAATTAAATACAAACAACAATCCCCCTTGTTGACTACAGAGTTATTCAACAGTATCTCACTGGTGGGGCTCTTTTAAATGTCACATATGGTATACACAAACACAGGAAATGAATGCATAATGGTGACTTTACACTGCATCAGAAAGAAAGGGCAGGTTCCCCTGAATCATATGATGTATGACACCTAATACTGACAGAAAGAATAAGCTCAGAATGGGCATAAATATAAAACAATATGACGGCATGGTTAAGAGATAAATCAGTCCTATAAAGAAGGGATAAGTGCCTTTTAATATTACGTACATAAAGCACATTAGTTTTCTTCTTTCCTTCATTGAAACCAGTTAATCTAACGACTGTGAGTTAGCATCGCTGGGACGTTAGCTAACAGTTTAAGCTAGCTGTAGGTGTTTTTATCGGTCAAATATTAATAAAATGAAAGTATTTGTTACTGCGGGCAGCTGCGCACCTTCCCTCTCTTTCTGCAGCCACAGTCTGTTCAGCTTCCCTTGTTGTTTCTCCTCGTTTCGTGCCATTTCAAACTTTACTCCAGGAGAGTCTGCAAGACTGCGGCGGCTCACGCAACAACAGAGACACGTGACGCATAGTGGCCGTCACGTGACATAGAGCAAGCGCAACTCCCGACGTCATTGCACGTGGAGCTGTAAACCCAAACCACAATATGACAAAATATATATTTTTAAGGTTCAACACAAAACAAAATTCTCAATTCTATTTCGTAATTAATCTCATTATAATATTGGCCAGGTTATACATTACGTTTGCTAAATCTAATACATACATATAT
>NW_022280072.1:1509599-1527767 GCF_004355925.1 Anarrhichthys ocellatus
AAACATGTTGACACTGAAACATATTCACACTGAAACATGTTGACACTAAAACATATTCACACTGAAACATGTTCACACTGAAACATGTTGACAGTAAAACATGTTGACACTGAAACATGTTCACACTGAAACATGTTCACAGTAAAACATGTTGACACTGAAACATGTTGACACTGAAACATGTTGACACTGAAACATGTTGACACTGAAACCTGTTCTCACTGAAACCTGTTCTCACTGAAACATGTTGACACTGAAACATGTTCACACTGAAACATGTTGACACTGAAACCTGTTGACACTGAAACATGTTGACACTGAAACCTGTTCACACTGAAACATGTTGACACTGAAACATGTTGACACTGACAAAGTCTGAAAGTTGAGTCCAAGCCCTTCCTGCATGGTCTGCATTATCATTATGTTACCCCTTAAAACTCCTTAAACTATAGATCAAAAACCCGTAAAAGGAAAGAGTCTGAAGGTTGTAGGTTCAAACCCTGCCTGTGGTTTGTCATTTCCTCCTGTTAACCCTCAGAGGGCTGTTAAAGGTGTTTCTTATTGACAAAAGGCTCTCTTTGAATGAATCAGTGTGTTTCATAAAGACACTCAGATCCTGAATTCATTAAAAAACGTTTCAGAGGAGGAGGTCCTTCTGAACTGGAAAGAAGTTGTGACACACATTTGGTTCTTCTGTTGGGACGAAGAGTAAAAACACTTTATCAACTTTCCTAACTTGTGAAGTGACATGAAACCATCCATACGTGGGCAGGTTTTGACACAATTGGCCCCTCAAGGGCACAGTCATGAAAAAGGCCCCACCACCTCTCTTATACAGAGGCAAGACACACAAACTCTATGATTCTCTTTTTGTTTTGTGTCTTTTTGTTGTCTTCATGCATCTCTCTTTGTGTCTCTTTGGGGTCATTTGGGATCTCATTGTAGTTATTGTGAGCCTCTTTAGTTGCTTTGTATGTCTTCTGTATTGTCATTGTGGGTCTCTTTGCGTCATTTTGCATCTGTTTTGCATCTCTTTGTAGTCATTTTGTGTCTCTTTGGAGTCGTTATATATTTCTTTGTGGTCATTTTGAGTCTCTTCCTGGTTGGAAATGTCTCTTTGCATTACATTTTGTAAGTAAAAGCCAGGGGGCTCCTGATATTTTGGGCCTCTGGGCCCGTTCAGTCCTCCATCCATTGCTGAAATGTCTTTTTATTTTTTAAATGTACAAAATATAAAAGGGCATGCATGGTTTTCATGCTTTTGAATAGATCTAATCATATAATTTCTATTTAAGTTGTATTTGATTGATTATCTGAATGGTTTAGGGTTTTTAGGGGGTAACAATCCCTTAAGAACTTTAATGGTTCTTTATCAGTGAAGGGAATGGGTTGCAAAAGAGGTTCCCACCAGGCATCGAACCATCGATATGTTGCAGTTGCAGTGTATGCAATGCACCCATCAGGCTACCAAGTTGCTCCATGTAACTTCAATTTTTAATTGAATTCAGCGCTTTACCCCAGAGTTGTGTTGATAGATAATTGAATAAAAACATTAGGGATCTTCTTGGATTAGAAAATAGAGAGGCAACTTGAGAAATGTTGTTGTTAGTGGACATATTCTAAACTTTACAATGCATTAACACATATAGTTTTATTTTAGGCATTCTTTTTAATTTACCACTCACATAGGCCTACCTAAAAACATTGTACAGTAAAGTTAGTTTAAATAAGTTTAAAAATAAATGACTCACTATTATTCTGTCTTTAAATGATAACTAAACTGATTCATTTTGAAATAGTTACATAATTTTTAGCCGGAATAAATTAATTGAGTTCTAATTTTATAAAATATTTTTTATCCTTTAACAAAAAAACATGAGATTTCACCCCAACTTCACACATACATTTTTTTCTGCCCCGCTCACCAGTCAACCGTGTGCATGGTATTTTGCACTTACAATTGCTTTTGTAAACAAAAGCATTATTTTTTTATTTTTATTTTTTATTTTTATTTATTTATTTTTTTCAAATGCTGTCTCTAAAGTGTCTCCGGCTTCCCCCCACAGTCCAAAAACATGCAGCTTAGGTTATTTGGAGACTCGAAATTGCCCGTAGGTGTGAATGTGAGTGTGAATGTTTGTCTGTCTCTACATGTGCCCTGCGATAAACTGGCGACCTGTCCAGGGTGTACCCTGCCTTCGCCCAATGTCAGCTGGGATCGGCTCCAGCGCCCCGCCACCCTGAACAGGATAAGCGGTTTGGATAATGAATGAATGAATGAACAAAAAAACCTTTTTTTAATACTTTAAGTGATTATTTAATAAAACACATAATTATCTAAATATGTCTTATGTGATCATTTATAACAGACCACTGAGGTGTGACAAAGCATTTTCTGATGCAGTAATGGTTTTACACAACAGCAGCGCAATGGAAAAGTGATGAGGGAGCGATTGAAATGAATTACCAAGAACTAAAAAGGTTGCATAAGTGAGGAAACACAAAGCTAGCAGAAAAAAACCCACCATGTCATTCTGGGTCTCATGGTTTTAGTTTTGTCAGCCACTCCTCTTTTCACATTCATACAGGAAGAAACACATCACATGGCAGATGTGAATCACCAGCAGTTACCTTCACCTGCCTATAATCATCCAGCACAACTTGCATCTTTACAGATCTTTTGTCAATAAAAGGTGAATGAAACATCAAAACATTTAGTTTTACAAATTAAAATAGAGAACACAGCATGTCTACAAGTTATTTATTTTGCTCTTAGATTCATGGATAATTTGAGTTAAGAGCACATGTTTCTCACCTGAAATATGACAATGACCCAAATGGAGAAAATTCTACTTTCAATGGAGGTCTGTTTCAGAACTGAGATTTCAGTGTTCAAGACACAACTTTATTGACAATGAGAGTGTTGGACATGAGACATATTTACTTTGTAGCCCAAGATAAAAGCTCTCAATCATGCTTTTATTTCAATGTTATTTCTTTGGCAAATGTATGCACAAAAAACATGTCCTCAATACCTTTCACAGGATATGATGCAAGGTTTGAGATATGATTTAATCAATGATTTGACCGATAAAAGAATAGTGCCATTATTAAAGTTACTGTGAGGAACTTTTAACAGGTCATGAATTTAATACAGATGCCTGTATATATGAACTATAAGCTGGAGACCCAGGCCGTATTGCTGGGCTGATTAGAGGGAAGGGAGGCACAGGAGAACCAGAACCAGGACTGAGCAGACCCTGCTGCGGTAAAATGAGAGGTTTTCTTAGGACGCTGGTGCTTTGTTCACAGGAACCACCAGAATCAACACAAAATAAAAACTCCTCATACCGTTAAGCTGACATTATATTTCCAGCACCTGTCGTTTTCTCTCTCTTAGCTTCTTTTATTTGATAAGAAACATCTTTCTCATGAGGAAAGTAGCGACGCTCTCATGTTCTGGTGTGTCTCCACTTTCTGCCACCTGCAGAGGTGTCTTCCCCACATTATTGGTCACCTGCAGATTCACCTTCTTCCTCCTCTGCCGCCCCATGTTCCCAGTTTGTCCCCAGTTTACAAGCGCCCTCACCACCTCCAGGTGTCCGCCTCGTGCAGCACAGTGCAGAGGAGTGTCTTTACTGTGATCCGTGCTGTTGATCTTTGCCCCGGCCTCCAGGAGCAGCACCGTCACACTGTCGTGGCCCCTCTCAGCTGCAGTGTGAAGCGGCGTTCTCCTCCATGCGTTCCTCTCCTCCATCTCCTTGTTGTTGAAGTGTAGAAGAGCTGAAACCACGCTGGCGTGCCCAGCAGCTGCTGCGTAATGGAGAGCTGTGGAGCCGTCCATGTCTTTAGCCCCTCCCTTTGCCCTGTGGGACAACAGTGAGCTCACGGCATCTACTTTCCCCTCTGCGGCAGCCAGGTGGAGGGCAGCTTTTTTCTCGTTGTCAGTGGTGTTTGGGTTGGCTTTGGCTGACAGCAGCAAGTCTACCACACAGCCTCCTGACTGGGAAGAGGCCGCCCAGTGCAAGGCTGTCCGCCCTAGCCTGTCTCTGACTCCGGGGTCTGCCTCGCCCTGAAGAGGCCGGATCACTGGGCCTGCATGGCCCTGCTGACTGGCTATGTGCAGAGGGGTCAGCCCATCCTGGGCTACTGGATCTACCTAAAGAAACGACACACAACTCCAATTCTCCACAAACATATACAAGAAAAAATCTACAAAATGGACACTGGTTGAACAATTACCTGTGCTCCAGCTCTTTACAACAGACCAACTAGTTCTGGCCTATTGCACTGAGCTGCCAGGTGTAGAGGGGTTTGGGCTTTAGGTCCGGTAATGTTGGGGTCCAATCCTTTTTCCAGCAGTGTCTGCACTATGGGCACACTGCCACTGCGGACGGCCAGGTGCAACGCTGAGGAGAGGTCGGATAAAGTAACATCCAGTTTGGCCTGTTTTGCTACCAGCGCTCTGAAATGAGAAACACATACTTAAAGGTACAGTGTGTAGCATCTGGGGGAATCTATTGGCAGAAATGGAATAGAATATGTTCGTTGTTTACGTTCATTATGATAATTTTGGGGGAGTGGCTTTGGAGGGAGGCCTGAAGGGAGGAGCTGTAAGGGTTGCCGACTCTGCGACTTTCTCGCCAGATTTAGCAACTTTTGGAGCAAGTGCTGCTAGCTACTTTCATTGGAAGAGAGTTGGCTAAACTAGGCTGGGTTATTTTTAACAATATATCTGATTTACTGTTGTTTCTCCAATGTTGCTGACCCCAGCAACATTTAGTGAACTGGTAAATACAGGAGGACTGACTCAAGTAAATATAGGATTATTTGCAATTAAGCAACAAAATCATATTGGACATATCTACAGACACACACAATCATAATCAAGAAAGAGCTGCAGTAATGGAGATATAGAATATATGTTGTAATATAGGAGCAAGAACTGTGTTGAATATAATATAGATATATGTTTATATTCTATGTTCTGTTGTATACTGTACATGTCAAGATTTGTCACATGCAAAAATCAGAAAAACAATACAGCAAAAGCAAAATTTAAAGCCACTGAGCGTAAAAATGAACAATATCATTCACTGGTGCCCCCTGGTGGTAGTGTGGAATAACACTGGAGCAGTCAGCAATGTGAGCAGCTACGTCACTGACACCCCATTGCTATAAGATGGTGAATGTGCGTGTGTAGAAGAGACACGTTTTAGCAACATTTAGTCCGTGTTGAACACTTACCTGTAGACGTCAGTGTGACCCAGCTCAGCTGACAACAGGAGAGGAGTGTAGCCCTGTTGGTCTAAAGTGTTCACATTCACTCCTCTGTCTATGAGAGCGGTTACCACTCCATCATGGTTCTGTTTAACAGCTGAGAAGAGAGCAGAACCCAGAGCCTCTGCACTCAGAGCTCCTCTGGGATTATCTGGAGTTTAGACAAGACAATAGAATATAAAATGTGTTATCGTCTAAGGTTTGCATATGTGCAATATCTGCTATTAAAAAGTGTACATTAAAAACACAACACATCACATCCAGACAGGACACATTTACATAAAAGCACAATACTCCATACAAGCTATATAAAAGGAGCAGGTGCTCGGTGGTGAGGACTGAATCGAGGTTAAATAAATCGGTGTGCTGAGGTAAAAAGCTGGCTTCTGAAAACAAGATATAGTGACAGCTTGTTTGTTTGCAGCTTCCTTCTAACATCTCAAAAAAAGTGAACGTAAAGTGAAAGTGGTAGTCTGCAGCTCCTTAAGACCAATGGAGGATTCACGTGTTGTTGTTTTTCAGCCCTGGAGACGAAAACAACAGCGCCCCCCTGCGTGTGGAGTAGAAGCAGGTTGGTTTGTCCTTTCTGGGCTACTGTAGAAACATGGCGACCAGCTCCGTGAAGAAAACCCGCTCAGTACGTAGATATAAAAGGCTAATTTTAAGGCAACGAAGATCAGGTTTCTTATTCATTTTCAGGTGATTATACACTAAAGAATACATACTTATTAATAATAGATTCTATTTATGCCAATAGGTTCCCCTATCACAGGTGAAAAGACTCACCGAGCAGCAGATGTAAAATTGATTCATTGTGGAGCTTGACGGCCTCATGTATAACATCGTATTCCACTTTAGCCCCCGCGTTTAGAAGGACAGTCACCGTTTTCTCGTCGTTCCTGGAAACGGCGTCAAACAGAGCTGTTAGTTCCCGGTTGCTTCTGGCGTTGATGGCGGCGCCGCTCCGCAGCAGCAACTGGGCCGGCCTCCAGTCATCCCCCACAGTGGCCGTGTGGAGAAACATGTCCTGAGTGTCGTGGCTCTCCGACTGCTTGGCCTCCACCTTCACCAAGACTTCCAGACAACTCAGGCGCTCGTTGTCCGCTGCCAGGTGAACGGGGGTTTTGCCTTGCAGATCCAGAGCGTAGATGGGGGCCCCGGCCTGAACGAGGGCCCCAACTGCCTCGGCGTGACCCCTTCCAGCTGCCCTGTGAAGAGCCGTGTGACCCTTCTTATCCTGCAGGTCCAGTCGGGCTCCTTTGCGGATCAGGAGCTCAATGGCGGACAGGTGACCGCGCTCAGCAGCTACATGTAAAAGAGTCTCGTTGGAGGAATTGACGGAGTTAATATCAGCGTCTTTCAACAGCTCCTCCAGCAGCACTACATCCCCTTCTGAAGCGATCATGTGGATGAGATGTTCTGGTTTACTTTGTGCCGGTTTGGGCTCCTCTGATTTTAGAAGTGGCACGCTCGTGTCTTCCTTTTCAGGGCTTCTAGATGTCTTTGTTCCTTTGGTGGCGGATAAAGAACGAGTCTTCTCAGTTCCATCCAGCCCAGTCTCTTTCCAGTCTCTTTCCAGCAAATATCCAATCAGCTGTCTCCTGGCATCTCGGACACGTTCATTCACACCACCAGCATAGGTCTTGATTCGCTGGTAGAGGTTGGGTTCTGCCAACATGAGACACGGATGGAAGAATATCCGACACGCCCTTTCACCTCTGGCCTCCAGGTGGTCCAGGACCCTGGAGTTTTGATCCATGCGAGTCGTGATGGTCAAGACGACGGATCGCTTCTCTGCCGTCATGACCCCCTCCGCGACCAGAAGATCCAGTAGATCCTCGGTGTGCGAGATTCCGTAAACTAGATACCTCCTCTTGACCCGGATTACCTCCACAGCATAGGGGTTGATGCAGGTTGATGCCGCTTGAGCGCCAAAACCTTTGAGTATATTCAACATTTTAATCACACGGGGAAAGATTTCCTCAAGCTTTCACACTTCAGCAAGTCATTGTTGTAACTTGTGGTTCTGGCTGTGTGTGTGTGCGTGTGTGTGTGTGTCCATGTGTGTGTGTGTGTGTTATACCTTATTGCTAAGTGAAAACACCCCGCCCTAGCAACAAAATACAGACAGATCTGTCCGGCTCAAGCTGCCCTTTGTGAGATTATATGACCAACCATTTTAGCATTAGCACGGCTGCAGCAGCACGGCAGTAATGATACCAGTCATACAATATTATCGTAGTTTGTAATTATACAATGTTTCTTCTGTACAATTCTTCTTTTAAATCATTTTAATAAACAGTCTTAATGTTCTGTTGATAGTAATTTTACTGTTTTTGCTTAATTTTGTATTTTGATGCTTTGGCAACATTGTTCTCGAAACTTTCATTTAGATAAAGTTCCTTTAAATTAATATATATTTTTTTAATTTAACCGTTATTTAGCCAGTATAATCCCATAGAGATTTGGAATCTCATCCTCCTCTTGTCCTGGCCAAGATCATAAGAGGCATAAAACTTTCACACAAGTGCCAACATAAAAACACAAAAACCTGATTTAAAAAAACAATGTAATTGAATTGAGAGAGATAGAGTGAACACGCATTCACTCTAACTGTGTGTGGGTGCAGAGACGTTGCATTCCCTGCATGACCCCATTCTGCTCAATCAAATCAAACTTTATTGTTAATATCTGAAAAGCCTGTGAAATAATAACTAAAACCGTAATGATGATATTGTGCCATATTTTACACCAAACACAAGTCATTTATTTATTTGTGTCAAATGGCAGAAGCCAAACAATACACTAAAAATACAAGATCCATTCAAAACTGTACTTAAAGTAGTTTTATAAATCAGAATGTATTAACATGTCAGCAGCATATTAATATAGGGGCTAGTTGAGGTAGATTGATACTTCATGGTTATATATTTTTCCTTATAAAATCTTAGTAATTAGCTATAACTGTCAAATAAATGTAGTGGAATAAAATAGGCTATAATAGTTTCCTCTAAAAATAACAGTCAGTATAAAACAATATTATATTAAAAGCACCTCAAAACAAAACAGCAGTGTTGGGTGTCTGGTTGTGAATTTGATTTATTAACGGCGTTGTTTAATTACTTATGGTGCGCTGCATTGTGGGAATAAGTATTGTTCATTTGTTGTTTCTTCTAAATAAACAATCAAATGAAAGAATTACAGATCTACAGTTACTGCGGATTTAGACATTGGATTTTCATTGCGATTTTTTAACATTATAATTTGTATTAATCTGTTAATTTGACATCAAACAGACGTCTCGTTGCCTCTGTGATGATCTTTTCATTGATTTGACCTTCATGCGGTCCAGTGTTCCTCTCGGTTGTAACTTCTCAGGGTTCACCTCGCAGCATTATGCAGAGATTTCAGACTCGACTCACTTCCCGTAATGCCCGCCTCCTCCTCCGACGTGACGTGGATCTTCCGAGCGCGCCCTCTCCTTATATGGAAGGGGCAGGACTCCGCCTTCCGGAAATGATGTCACGCTGCCCCAGGTTTAAGAAATCAGAACAGGCTAAAGCAGATTTACAGAGGAATTAGAATCATGACGATGATTATAATGATATAGTACTGTAGTGTATTTGTGTTGTGTAAGCAATATGATTATATGCTTTGTTAATGAGCGCCAAATAAACTTGATATGGCAATAAATGATTGAATCTTGAATATAAGAAAATAATAATAAATAATAAAAAAAAAATATATGAATAAAAATTGTTTTTTTGGACCTCATAAATGAATAAATAATGAGTAAATCCACGCCAGACCATCAACTTTCTTAATTTTTTTTACAATTTAATTGTATAGATATAATAATTGATATTGAATTACCCTCATGTTAGACTCAAACAGTTGAATTGGCTGCTTTATGCATAAAACCATGTTGTGAAAATATTCCTTTAGAATAAATGTATATAAAAGAAAAAAACAACAATGTGGGCAAAGTGGACAATGAAACATATATATATATATATATATATATTTATCACGTTATCCTTCACTCCATCCATTTAATAACCTGTCCTGTTTCTTTGACTCTTGAAATCATGACAGGTCTGTGTTCATTTAAAGCAATGACTCATACAAGCTGCAGAGAAGACATGAAGACTTTGAAACTGCAACGTTTCATTTCATCTTTCAGGTCAATGGGTCTGTGTCGCCCTCTAGTGGTTCATTACCAGCAGGACACACTGGTGGCTCGTGAGAGTTCCACACTGTAACCTGACTGCCACACCTGACCTCGTCCGACACATTCACCTGCTGCCACTAGAGTCTATATGCAGGGATGAGGATTATAATATTTGCTGGGTTTACTGTGGACATTAAGTTCATTTACTTTCAGTTGTATACAGATATACAAGATACATATATGTGTAATGGTTCGTCAAAATAACTCTGGTCATACCTGAACATATTGAACATATTGATTATTTGTTCCTCTAAGCTACTTTTTTACTCATTAAAAGTACATTGTAGTCTACAAGGTATCCAGAAAACACACCACAGTGGTACTTTTTTATGGAGTAGATATGTGTATTCACTTGCAATACAGGACCTAAAATGTCTTTCGACATGAGGCTTTCTTAAGTCACACGAGGACAGGAAGTGCTGAATAACTGTATGGTGCAACAGCACATGTGTGATTTTCCTGTTTATGTGTCAAATCAGTGAGATGTTGCTTATACCTGTTGTAATAACAGTGTATTGTGTCAACACCTGAGAACGATGGGAGGTTTTATAAGACATGTATACTCTTCAGATATCTGTCTGTGTGAGACATACAGTGGAGATATCTCAAGCTGGACCTGATCTCCTTCAGTGAGCCCGGATCAATACCTGCACTAATGGAATTTACCTTGAGGTGCTGGGAACTATACCAACATGTTGCAACATGCTTTATTGTTTGAGCTCGTGACATGGCACACCCACTTTTTCTTTCTTTTTCTCTCACACACACACA
Organism: Anarrhichthys ocellatus; assembly: GCF_004355925.1. Classification (NCBI taxonomy): domain Eukaryota; kingdom Metazoa; phylum Chordata; class Actinopteri; order Perciformes; family Anarhichadidae; genus Anarrhichthys; species Anarrhichthys ocellatus. Next base: position 1,519,882 of record NW_022280072.1, read on the forward strand.
CACAACACACAACACACAACACACACACACACACAACACACACACACACACACACACAATTTCATTTCATCTGGTTTATTTTCTTAAATATTGATTAGTTTCTGAAGTGATCAGAAAACAAAACATTTAAAAAAAATGTATACAGTATTCTTATTACAAATGGTAAACATAAGTACTCCGAGTTGATCTTATATACATATAACAATGAGTGAAACCCCATTAAAACAAGTTTAGAAAAAAAACAAGTAAATCTTGAAGCTTTTCTAATTGACTTTCTTACAATTAAGAAAGAAACAAGTACATTGTACTGTAACTCAGAAGTCAGGCAGCTTTTGTTACAACGTTTCAGCCCTTTAGAGTTGGCCAACACGCCCAAGTTCGAGGCCTTTATGGCTACACAGCAAGAAAAGTCTCTATTGCAGGTTCCTAAATCCTCTAATACTGAATTTCTCCTTTGATGATCATGATAAGTTCCATGCAGAGCTGGGTGTGGACAATAAAAAAATAAATCAAGAAAACTTCAGTCCAGTTCTGTTTTAAAAAAGAAAGAAATACAGCATGAAACAGATACAGAAAGGCATCCTGTTTGTTGTCATGCCCCCTCCCCCCACCCCCCTCTTGTTCATGGGTGCTGTCACTGTCCCGAGCCCCTCTCTGGGGACGCGCCACCGGGGAGCGCGTGGCACTTCAGTGCAGCCCCCCCCCCCCTCCCCCCCGGTCCTGCCAGTGTCGCGCCACATCATCCCAAAACCCCGTCACGATTTACGGGAGATGCAGCCACTCACACTCTCACAGGACGCGTCCGGTTCGTTCAACCATCGTCTTTAATCTCTCTCTCTGCTGTCACCTCCTCAGAAGGTCTGGAGCTGCTGCGTTAACATGAGCTGGCACCCGCTGTTGACGTGGTTCATCACCTTCTGCTTCAGCTGGGCCACCTGCTCGCGCAGCATGTTGGCGGTGGACGCGAGCTCCGAGTTCTGGGACTTGAGGTTCTTGACTTTGTCCTCAAGCCTGGAGATGCGCTCCAGCTTCCTCTTCCGGCACTTGGACGCGGCGACGCGGTTCCTCATCCGCTTTCTCTCGGCTTTGATGCGCTCCTGGTTCTCCATATCGATCGGGGAGAGAGGAGGCGTCTCCCCTGGCATCTCCGGCACAGTTTGGGGCTCCTCTTTGAGCGCCGAGAGCCGGGAGGGCTGCCCGTAGATGGGGGGGAGCTGCGGCGGGGCGGCGGGGAAGGACATAGCCGAGGTGGTGTAACCCGTTGCCGATACCGTGCTGATGGCCGGGTGGAAAGTGTTCAAGTCCTCGTAAACCGGCGAGTCGGAGCGCATGGCTGCGTTGTTGTTGTTGTTGTTGTAAACGGCGGCACCGGCAACCGGCGGCAGCGCGGCGTTGACACCGGTCTGAGGAGCCGAGGGGACACTCACGTTGGCGGTGCCCGGCATGTGCTGGTGGTGAAGCTCCGCCAGGGCTCGGACGAACCCCTCGGCGAAGCCCTCCTGCTCGTCCGTGACATTCTTGGGACACATGAACTGGGTCGGGGTCGGCGTGGTGGTGATGAGCCCGTTGCTGGACTGGATGATGAGCCGCTCCAGCTCCGGCGAGGCCAGCTTCAGCAAGCCCACGTCGGGGGAGGTGAGGATGTCGCCGGCTTTGGCACGGAGGTGAGGCTTCAGGACGCCGGACGGATCGGCGAGGTTCAGCGTCATGTTGCGCTTCAGCACTTTGGGGTTGCTGTATCCGAAGCCGGCGCTGTCGTGCTGGGAGAAAGCGTTGAGTGAGTCGTCATAGAAAGTAGTTTCCATTTTGGTATACATGGAAGAGGAACCGAAGTAGCAACTAAAGTCTTCAGCAACACAACTTTTCCTCCCCCGGTTCTTCTGGAAAAAACACACTGGTTTCCAAAACGTCCTCTCTGTGCGTAAAAAGAAGTTCCAAACATTGGAGTGCGCACTGTTCTTAATGAGACTTACTTCTATCAGAGTGTAATAGTTCACAAAGATGTCGCCAAAGTATCCAGCCTTGTATCGAGTCCGTTGAGTGGCTCTTCACTGTTTCTCGTCAGCCACCGACACTGTTGGTCCGCGGTGCTCGCTCTGCTCCGGTGCGCGTGTGTGTATACTCTGAGCCCGGCAGCGTGGAGGCTAAACCTTATCTGCTGCCGCTGCCTCTCTAAAAATAGCCATGATGTCACGACGGGGCTCTCCTATTGGCTGGGGGGCGTGTCGTTAGCGCGGGGTGGAGGGAGGAGGGAAACCAGCCCTTTCGATAAGGCGCGTTGCCTTGACGACCACCCAGAAGATTCTTAGTCTCGCGGTGGATTGTGGGATGAGGTAATGCTGCGAGGAGAGCGTGAGCGCGGTGCATTGTGGGATGACGTATTGTTTTTGAATCTCTGGTTACCCGCTTTACTGTCAGAGGCGGGACAGTGAAGTGTTGCTGCTGTACGTCTCTCTCTCTTCTTACAGAAACAAACAAAACTAAAACAAAACTAAAACGAAATAAAAAATAAAAAAACATGACACGGAAGTTGATGCAGAGGGTGAGAAAAATAGATACAAATAAATACATAAAAAATAATAAAAAATAAGAATAAGTAAATAAATGATGAATAAAAAAATATTTAGGGTTAGGTTCAATTTGTAGTTGTAATCAACAAACACTTATGTTTATATAATTTGACTTGAATAATCAACATGTTCATAATATAGTGCAAGATGTCAATATTTTTTGTGTTGTGATCCAGCTCTACTGTACATCTGTTCACTGACTTTTATTTACAACACTTTTTCTGTTAACATTTTGTACTTGTAGAAGTCTTACATTTAACCTCGTAGGAGCCCTTAAAAGTACAGTTGAATGATCTCTAATAGCCTAAATGATTGACATCATAAATTATATTTTAATTATATTATCATTACAGTAAATGAAAGAGACGCTTTCTTTTTTATTACCACATATTTGAAAAATGATCTGGCTTCATAACAGCTAAAAAATCAAAACAGCTATTTTGATTTCAAAATACCATTTTGTGATACAGTAAAGGGAAATTGCTCTTCTATGCGATTCTATTCTATTTTGCAAATCAAAGTTTATTCCACTTAAATACAAATAGCCATATTACATGATATGACATGAATACATTATAAATGCCTCTGTAAATTTAGATTATATTCTACATTGTTATAATATTTTCTTCAGTATTGTATTGTATTTTATTATATTCAAATATATTATACTCTATTCTATTCTACAGTATTCTATACAGTATTTTACAAGTATTATTTTCTAATCTGCATTATTTATTGTTTTTTTCCCTAATCTGCGGTCTTCTATTCTTTGCCAATAGTCTACTTTGCTGCTGGATCAGACGTCTAATCTTTACAGCTGGAGAAAGTTGTGAGTTCGTATAAACTTGGAAAAAGTGAGTGAAAACAAATTATATATATTTTCCATGTGTGTGTGCGCTCATGGTGGAAAGTCTTCTTGTGCTGAAAGTGTCATTTTTTGCTTCTCAGTCCTGGACATCGAGGTGGTCTCTGGTAGGTGGTCCGGTCCCCTATAAGTTGTCCCATATAGCACACATACTGTACACAAAACACTAGTTTAGATTAGTGGGAGTTAGAATTTGACACCTGGGCAGGTCAATATGAACATAGACATAATTACTTATATAAGAAATGCATTAAATCTGAGTTATTTACCTGAAGCGTATAGGGCCAAGTCCATCTCATTGAGTCACGTGCTCTGCTACCTCGCACTCTTTCCTCCCTGCAGTCATTAGCAGACGGATTTAAAAGGACCTTTTTGCTTTTACTGCATAGACCACACGTCTGAGAAGCTACATTTAAGACCTTTTATTTCTGCTACGCCTACAAATTGTTGAAGACGGATCCACAGTCGTCTGTTCGTCCTCATAAAGAGCGAGCACATTCCCTATTATCCATGTCAGGGTGTGTAATTAGTGTAGTCCAGTCCATTGTCCCATGGCCCTTGGTCAGAAATCACGTCTGGTTTAATGGCGGGAGGTTAACTGGCGAGTCCCTCTAGTCCTCCACACTCCCACTGTCTGGGTCATTTTCTGCCCCGCCAGCTTTACCGACTACCTCCAGCACACAATGTCTAAATATGTCGCCCTTGTGTGACGAGTAAATCAGTTCCCCGGCGCTGGCTGGCTCAGAGAGGCACCTAAGGAGGAGGAACCGGATCATAAAACACCACCACAGTCTGACTTTTTATGGCTGCTAATGTCGTCTTTATGTACTGTTGTATATGTCAAACCATGGCAATCAATAAAGTGGCATATGAATCTGATCCAACTGGTCAACTTAACTGATCTCGTGCAGTTTATTTTTTGATTGAATGGAGGTTAGGGTTGGTCCTTGAGGCTCACATGGCAAGAAATAAACCTCCAGAACTTTTTCTTTATTTTCTTTCATTTTTTTCTGCGTTTCTCTATATTTGGATTAACAGCCTAACAGGTATCTCCAAATGTTCTTTCAGTCTTTCTTATGCTTTCATTTTCTGCCAGTTCAATTCACATTATCGTACTTTTATACCTATCATAAAATAAGGAAGCAGAATAAGGACCAGTCGCTTAGTTGCTTGTTTGCACTCGATGTTCCACTGGCACATTCTGAAATATTTATCCACTTTGGCTCATTCATCTATTTATGACCGCTTTCCTTCTGAATTGCAGCAAATGAAAGACTCATAAGTAGGTGGTCTAGTGCCCCCCCCCACCTGACAGCAGGGATCCTCGTGTATGACTCCGCCCATTGTCCCAAATAGAGGAATTAAGCTGAGGGTAGAACACATGATGTCATTTAAAGTTATTATCTCGTTTGAATTAAAGCTCTTTTCGGAGTCAAATTGCACGGCAAAAGTCAGACATCTGTGAATTCTGTTTTATATACTTTCGAATAGTGTTTAATACAGAGTCCTTAAATGTTTCAACATGGCTGGAGCGCTGGATGAATCGGGTCTGCCTTTCTTCCCCGGTCGCCATGCGTAATGTTATAAAGAGGAAACCACAGCACGGTAGTTTGCCAAAGTGTTTTTCTGTGTAGGAATGTATGGGAGAGTTAGCATGGAGGAACCCTGCTGGTTTAAGTCACAATTCAACACCAGGTTGGGATATCCTGCTGCCTGTTGTGGTTCAGGACATTTGGTCACATGCCAGGTCCGGTAGTAACAGATTACATGTAATCAGGATTATGAAAATTAGGAACTATAATCAGGTGCAATTAGATTACAGTTACATTCTCAAGGATTGCTTAAATTTTTTCTTTGCATCTTTCAAATATAAGCATGTTTTTGTAATGGTAATTAGATTTGACCAATTCTAAATGCCAAATACTGCTGAAGTTAGTAGCTCCTCTCAGGTTGCCAGGTTTGTTAATGGTGAATTAGCTGATATTAGTTTTAGGTTTTTAGTGGTGATTTATGGATAGTGGAGTTTCATACCTTTTTATTTACATTGAAAAAAGAAAATTACCAATTTAAGTAAGTGCTCCTCTTGCGTTACAAGAGCAAAGTCCTCCATGTTTCAGCTGATTCACTGCTACCAGAGTAACAGGGACTCTTTTTTGAGACTTTGTGTTCTTATTGAATTATTCTGGTTGGTGGAGCTAACTGCAGGCTCTCAGGACTTTGGGAAGTGAGGTTTCAGTACTGACGAAATAATGAACTACAGCAGGATAGTTGGACAGGTAGCAGCAGGATGGCATTCATCCTCTGGGGACCATGAACATCTGTGAAATCTTTTTAATGAAATCCAATCAACAAAGTAGTGGACAGACCGGCGGACAGACTGACCGACCGACCAATCAAGAGACCGACAGACAGAACAACCGCCAGGACGAAATTACCGTCTAGGTAATGTCTTCTGGTCAACACATTTTGGTAAACAGACAAAAAGTTAAACTGCCAACTCAGGGTCTTGACTTAATAGTTACAATATGCACATTTAAAACATCTTGTTGTTATTATTTTATACGACACACGTTGTGGTGATTCAACTCCTTCTCCTTTTCAACTTTCCTTTCCTCTCCACCTGTTGATTAACAACGAACAAAGACTCTCGACTGTACTGTTTTCCTGCTCAGCTGCATCCTGACCTGAGGAGTTCTCCAAGTGGGCCTTCTGAGTTGTCTAGTCTTTAGCCGTTTCAACTGTTTTTTTATCATTAGCTTCCCCTCTCTCCTGAGTCTCACCTCTCTCACTGCCTCCATCCTGACATTACCTCAGCGCTGTATTTCCCTCTGGACTTAAACCCCCCACACACTTTGCCTTTCTCTTGTCTTTCTCCTTCTCGTCTCTCTCTCTCTCTCTCTCTCTCTCTCTCTCTCTCTCTCTCTCTCTCCAGTCCCTCTCATCTTACCCGATATCAGTGGCTGTCCAGGCAGCAGGATTTCCCCTGTGATGGAAACAGGCTGTGGCCCATTTGTATTGTTTCAGCGGCTCTTTTCAGTGAAATCTCACAGTGCACTCTGTGTTTGTGTTGGTATCATTAAAAGCCAAACCACCGGCCAAAGCACTGCACAGTACAAAAGGACAAGCACAACTGTAAATCCAGTGAAACATAAAAAAACAAAACAGGTTTTTACGTCAAACTGAGCACCCCTTGAGGTTTGCAGGGTGAGTGAGAGACAGGGAGACGGACTGTTGAAGCTTTTGAGACGGTGCACACTCACAATGGTCTTAGCCTGTCAGAACAATTGTTGTTTCAGCTGTTATGAGAAGGGAAAAAAGCACCCGGCGGTCTAGATTGTGTGTTGAACTGCAAGCTCACACACTTAGATGTGTATGTGCGTACACGTCCGGGTCCGCCTTTACTGGAAGCGCATGGACTTGTAAACGTATTTGTTATCATGTGAGGACACTGAGCAGGTAGATCGTATTTGGGCCAATATTTAGTGATCGTCTGAGAACCATGATTGTCTGTGTACATTTTTTTGCCGGTTCATCGAGTAGTTTTACCAGATGAGGAGAAACTTAAACATGCTGGTGACGTCAGAGGAAAAGTCAGAGAATTACTAAAGCCATCGGGATTCATTCTCTGGGGACCATGAACGTATGTAACATCCGTTTAGATATTTTAGTCCAGACCGACAGACAAACAGACGGAGAGGCGGAGAGGCAAAGAGACCAAGAGACCAACAGAGGCCGAAAGACCGTCAGACAGACCGACAGACCGACAGACTGACCAAGAGACCGACACATAGGCCAACCTACCGAGAGGCCGTGAAACCAACAGCGTGACAGACCGACCAACAGACTGACAAACTGACCAAGGGACCAACACACCGACAGATAGAAAGACCGATCGGTCGACCAGCCGAGATGCCGAGGCCGACAGACTGACCAGCAGACAATCGACAAACCAACCAAGAGACCGATAGACCGACACACCGACCGGATAACCAACAGTTGTTAATATAAAAAGTCTTGACTGTGGTGGACCACCCAACTGACTGACCGACTGAGAGACAGGCCGACATTGTTCAGGTTTTTAGGAGAATTCTTTGGACACACAGTGCATTCGGGATATGCATCTCAATCGGTTCTTTTTTACCACAGCTTGTGACACACTGACTCTCGCCTGTTACCAGCTCTGTACGTTGAACCCAAACCAGTCAGGCTCGTGCATAGCAGTGAAAAGAATAACTTGAAAAACACGTTGTTTGTAATATTGAAAACGAAAGATTGGGTTCTTCCACACCTCGTTCTCGCTCTTCTTTTGTTATTTTCCACTTCGTCCTCATCCTACACCACATCTTTCATTCTCCCTGATTGCCTCCATTTTTATCATCCTTACCTGCACACACACGTACACATACACACACACACACACACACACACACACACACACACACACACACACA
>NW_022280072.1:1527777-1547777 GCF_004355925.1 Anarrhichthys ocellatus
CACACACACACACACACACACACACACACACACACACACACACACACGTACATGCTCATCCTGACACATTAACAAGATACCGCAGCAGCCATTTTCTTTAATGAACGAGCTAAATGACAAACATCCCTCTTTCCCTTCTGGATTTACGATATGGTGTAAAAGCAGGAATCATTGCGTTTGATTACTACACACACACACACACACACTGAATCTCCCTGAGTGATGTCTCATTGTTACGCCCTTTAACAAGAGTACGGAATGAGTGTTTGATGCCGGTCTTCAACTGAATTTCTTTCAGGCTCTGTTTTAATTAATTTGCCCATAAAACGAACCGTGATTCCCAGCAGCCTCTCTGGCACCCTCAGCCACAAAAGACTTTATTAGCTTTGACAATGAATCGTCGCTAACTACCCAGACTAATCACATCTTGGATTTATTGGTCAGAATCATATGGAATATCGATCGGCTCTCCCTCATTTTGACCCTTTCAGCGCACTGTAACTCACCCGGCGAGTGAGATCATTGGGTAACTGGGCACAGTGCGAGCTCTTACGACTTCTGCTTTTTTATCAAAACCAAGAGAGAAGCAGGAGAACAGCTTCAGTTTAAGGGTTAAACAGACTGGGATTTGTCATGTTTTTTGGGGGGGGTGCTTGTCTGCATGCGTTTTTATTTGTTGTCTCAGAGTAATTTAATCTGTGAGAGTGAGTCTGGGCCTCATTATGTAAATGAAATAACCTCATCTAGAAAGAAAGGCAGAGTGAGCCACAGCAGGACACAAAGACACACAGTAGTGTACACTCACAGAAGCACTAACACACACACACACACACACACAGGCAAAGTAAATGGCCTTTTTGACACCACATAGCAGCTTGTGTGTGTGTGTGCACTCAGAGACCTGTATGAGTCCTCAGCTGGCTCTGTTCAGCCTGTAACAGGGAGGTGAGTGTGTCACCAGGGAGAATGATCGATAGCTATTAAAACCCACCAGTGCCGCGATCCAGATGGAGGGCCGTTTGTGTGTGTTTGGCCATGATCAAGCACCGTGTTTGTACAGGTGGGACACTGTATGGTGGCAGTGCTAACCTGTTCCACTCCATTTACCGTTGCAAGCTGGCTGGAGAGTGGGGGGGGGGGTGGACCCCACCAACCGCACAAGCTGTGTGTGTGTTGTAGTACATCTTGGGCTGCAGTTGTGTTGTTTGTGTGTGTGTGGGGGGTTGTCGGTGTGTGTTTGGACTCGCTGGTTATTCTGGTCTTGCTTTTCAGAGCCAATAAAAAAAAATGTCGAGGGAGGAGGAGGAGGGGGGGCTGAGCAATTGTTTTAAGTCGAGCAGCAGTTTCAGTTTGTGGCTGGGAGCACCAAATGTTGTATGAATGACACGACAATTTTTCAGTCATTTAGCGTGCAATACAAATGACATTATTGTTTTTCCGCTTGTCATTTTATGCCATTTAGTCTGTACCGACTGCGATGTAAACGTATACATGTGTGAATACGCAACGCTGAGATCTAGTGACGTAGTATAAAACGTGACTACTCATGGTGAGCGCGAGGGGAGATGGATCGGTCCAACAAACACAGGTTTTCTTAAAGTTACAATAATAATGTTTGAGTTTTCTGCACTTATATTACGTTGTTTAAGTTTTAATCAAGCAAACCATGATGTTCTTCCTGAACCTAACTAAGTGGTTGTGTTGTCTAAAACCTCACAAAGTGGCATAAAATGACATATGAAAAAGCCTGGAATACGTTATCATGACATGCCGAGTGTCCTTACAATGTCGTGCTATTTCAGTCTGGTCTCATCCAAAGACTGTATATAAGAAGTGGACGTAGTTATCGTCGTTTTGAAGCCTCGAGTTTGTCGATTTCGTCACACTTCTGGAACAGAGCAGAGACTCAAGTGCAGAGACAGGCACTGGAGACGAGGTGGAAGGAAAGGTTCTTTTACTGGTCACCAAAAAGTAATAAACAAGAACTCAAAACAACTCCAACAGGGAGCGGACCGAAAAGCCAAAAACTGTAGAAAGGCAAAGTCACTAATCATCGAAACAAACACGAGGACAAAATACCAGAACATGAAGCACACGAGGGGAAGGACAAATACAATCTGACAACCAGAACAGGGAAAGCAGGGGAGTATATATATGTGTGTGGGGTGATCAGAGGGAAAGGCCCGGGGCAGGTGATTGAACACATGTGAAGTGTATGAAAGCAATCAGGAGACACTCAGACGCAGAGACACAGGACGGAGCCGGGAGGAGACCAGGGGCGGAGCCTAAACCCGTTGCCATCTTAAATGACGTCTGTCACCATCTTGGTTTTTTCACAACCAACGAACAGACGTCACCACATTTGGAATTGCGGAGGAGTGACGAAGGGACACCATATGCGGCTCTAGCGGCAGCGACCTGTCAATCACAGTAGCCCCGCCCTAAAGCATCCCCTGCTTCATGGTCTGTGTGACTCTAAATGGACCATAATTTACTAAATGAACATCATGCTGTATTGAAGAAGACTTGAAACTAGAGATTGAGACCATAAACTCATGTTTACAATGTTTACTGAGGTAATAAATCAAGAGAGAAGTAGAGTCATTTTCTCATAGACTTCTATACAACCAGAGGAGTCGCCCCCTGGTGGACACTAGAGAGAATGCAGGTTTAAGGAATTTCCACATTGGCTTCACTCGGCAGAACCGGAGGTTGCCGCCTGGTCTCATCCAGGATTCATAGGACAAGCTACGACAAATAATGTGCCGTAATTCGTAGATATCCCACTAAATCTACTTTGAATGTTATCTACGTAATCTTGAACGAGGAAACCGTTGTTTGATCACCATGTGAAATGAGAACAGCACTTCCGTCATTATTTTAACCCAAACGGAGATCTTTTTCTAAACCTAACCAAGTAGTTTTGTTGCTTAAACCTAAACGAGTTTCTTTTGAAGACTAGAGTTTCTTTTGAAAAGATCATATGGACGTAAAGAGCAGAAATTGACATGTGTTGTTGGCTTTTTGTTGAAAGAAACGAAAGAAGGACGAATGGAAGTTTGTTCTTTTTCATTTCACTGAAGGAGAGAGAAATACAGGTCAGAGAGAGAGAGGCTTCTACAAATAAATAATGACTCACCGCCCAGTGAATATTTTGCTTAAATTATATTCGGGCTACGTTGGATATATGATAAGTATAAGGGAACCAGATCTCACACACTGTAGTCCTATGAAACAAGAGACATGCAACTTAAAAAAAACAGACTCTTGCTCTCTCCATCTCTCTCTCTCATGCACACATGTATGTGCACACTCGCACAGAGAGAGATCGTCCTCTGAGACACTATGAAACCTGATCACAGATCAATACTGAGTGGTGTTATGGTTGTTGGGGGAGGGGGGGGAGGAGTCAGACTTTGATGGTTGTCTGGCTGCTGGAAGAGGGATTTTATACCACATTTATACAGCAGTAAGCCCATGGAAAATAATACAGGACACCAACTTTATCCAGATCAAGAGTCTAATCGCTCTTTCTAATTTTAAATAGGGCTCAACAGTTTTAAAAAGCAGATCTAATTGCAATTATTTGACTGATATTGCAATTGCAAGATTTGCGATATTGCGATATTTTTCATTGTCATTGAAAAACCTGGTAATAAGATCATAGTGTGATTTTTGTCGTGATCTGTACCAAAACAAAAAGATTTTCTTAAGTCTGTAGAATATGATGTGTCGGCCTGGACGCCATATTGTGATCTCGATAGAATGAGAAATTGAAGTGTGCAGCCTTAGTTTTAAAACAAGCCTCCTTAACTTCTGCCGAGCAGCAGCCGATGGCTAAAAGAGACAATGATGGAATGGAACGGTTTATGCTACAACACAGTGCAACAGTATCACAAGTAGAGAATGGCAATAAAGTCAGAAACTTGGCTAAGTAATGTCAGTTATACAGGAATATCTACCTGAAGTTTGCGTACATTAGTCAAGTGTATCAAATTGTGTTTTGTAACTAATGACTTCAACTTTTCATTTGAAGGAGGAAGAGTGTGTTATTCTAGACTCAGTCTCAGCATTCAGTTTTCATGGGAAAATAGGCGTGTGCAGGTTGGTAACAGAAGTAGCGTTCAGCCCCCGGCTAATCCAGATGAGTTAGCGAGCTTCAAATGTTGAATTAAACATTGAATTTAATGTAGTTGGGAGAAACCATACCACCAAATTCTCTTGATTATCTCTCCCGCTCTCTCTCTGTAAACGTGTGTTTGTTTGGCGCTAGGTTGGGGCGAGGCTGAACCGCTGAAGGACATAGTTGAGTGACAGTAGCTGATTCTGTGTTACCTCAGTCGCTACCTGTAGCTGTCAGTGTGTGTGTGTGTGTGTGTGTGTGTGTGTGTGAGAGTTGGCACGTGACTCCACTTCAGAGTCAACAATGAAACAATGAATCTCATTCTCTGATTTTTTTTCCGCCCCCCTCCCCGCCCTTTTTTTTTTTTAACTGTTCAACCCATTTCTTGTCAAAATGATATATTCCTTCTTTCCCATCTCACAACCCTCAGTGTTTCCTCTCCTCCCTGGCTCTCCGGTATCATCGTGGAGACTATAGCCAATAAACATGCTGGTCATCCTGTTGCCTTGCCAACCTAGCAACAAATATTTGGAGCTATGTGGCACCTTCCACCAACATTCCAGGATCTGCTGTTTTGGAAAGTTCTCCTGTCGGTCGTCGTTCTCTCCTCCTTCTTTCCTTCACTCTCCATCCAACTCTCAGCCCCCCCCTCTCTCTCTCTCTCTCTCTTCACTCTCTCCCTCCTTCTCTTCTCTGCCTCCCTCTAGATAAATGGACTCTTTGTCTCCTGGTGAAATGAACTTGAAAACAGTAGTTGGGACAAGTGGTTCTGTCTAACAGCAGGGACACACACTGTAACTGGATAGAGATCAGGAATAGAGAGCTCACGTGGTTTTACGTGGTTGCTAACAAATGAGACGACTAAACGTCCTCACTAGAACACGAGTCCTCCTCTAGTTTAGTGGTGGTGGTGATGAAGTCATGTGACCGTGGTAGAGTTCGTTTAGCTTTTTACTTCTGCTGATTTCATTCACGCTTGTTGTTGAGGAGAACCAGTGCGATTCAGACTTCTGGGGTTGGCCCAAATGAATGCGTCATCCCTGCAGCACTCTATAGTAACAACTAAGTTTTGACAAGCCCAGTGCTCCACTAAAATATGACTAGTGTACTGTAAATACTCTGATACGCTTGAGGAAAGGACGCAAATGAATAGGATCAAGGTCTTGCAAACAATAATCCATAACATGGTGTCAGTGCAATGTGTAGTATATTCAGTACAAACAGTATATTCAGTATAAACAGGCTGTGGTTGCAATAGCGGCGACCCCCTCTCACTACCATGCGGTCAAATACAACACCACTGCTGCATGGACTTGTCGCTGACCTGTGGTGGAAACTCAAGTACTCAAGTACTGAATATAATTACTGTTGGATGAAGGAATACTTCATCCAACACTGTTTTAAAACTGGACACTTTACTGTTGTACACACAGGACTGTAATAAATGCACGCTTGCAGCAAACCAGTGAGCCCGACGAGTCTCAATCATTGATCAGAGAATCCTCAGTTAATCGTGAGATTAAGTTATGACTTGGCCGAGTTATCGCCGGGCTGCTGAGAGGCGATCAATTCTTTGATTCTTTGTGATATCTGAAACTTCTGACAAGTGATATACAAGCGGCCCCTGGGAATGTGCCTACCTAAGGATTTACGTGCCGGCTTGCACACACATACTGTGCACAACGTCGGTAGCAGCTTGCAGTGTGCAGTCCTGCAGCACGTCTGCGTGCTGATGGAAACCAGGAGGTCTGCGAGGCATCCAGCTCATCACGTCTCGTAGACTCTCATCCTGAGGGTTTTACGCCTTGATGTAACACGTGTAATGATACATATATCTCCACAATATGAAGCACAGTTTGTTTCATCATTGTCATCAAATGACTTTGCTGCTGCTGTTGCTCTATCGATCACTGCACAGACACGAAGAACAGTCTGAACTTACTAAGAGAGACAGCGGGGACTGTTGTTGTAAATTGAGCTTCTTAGCGTCCTGTAACTGTTCAGGGTTGCATGAGATCAATGCCGGTGTACGGTGTCTGGTTTGCTGTCCGTGTTTTTGTCTGATGAACAAAGTCTTGTAATTGAATGTGTCCTTTGTGTTTTATGTGTGCCGGTGAGCTTTATGTACATTTATCAGTATGAGTCAATAATCCATGTTAGAGTAAGACACAGTGGTTTAGCCTCATTTTAGTAAATATTTGTCTCTTGTTTTGTTTCACTTGTTAATTGTTTTGTTATTTGTTGAAGTCATTTTTTGACTCTGGTTAATTTACCTCTTTTTGGAGTCGATTTTCATCTCTTTGTAGTTGTTTTGGTCTGTTTATAGTATTTCTGTTTCCCTTTGTAGTTGTTTTATGTTTCTTCGTGTTCAATTTGAGTCTCTTCCTGGTTGGTATTTTGTAAGTGAAGTCCAGGGGGGCTACAACCTTGAGCCCTTGGGCCTGCACCCAGTTGGCCCTTTTAGTAATCCATCCACAGCGATGAGAGCGATTCATTTCTTACAAAGTTGTTAGAAGAATTTGCGATCTTGCAGAATGTCGTTTGTGTGTGTGTGTGTGTGTACATCATTTGGGTTTGAGGTGTCTGCAATCAGTGGCTAACTCTGTGGAATGCACTTCCGCCCTCTCAACCAATCATTAATCTGTATTTACTCAGGGTAGCTCGGGGCTGTCTGGCCGTGAGAAATCTTTCCCAATGCACCTCTATACTTTAGCACACTTGTGTGTGATTGTGTGTGTGTGTGTGTGTGTGTGTGTGTGTACAGTCAGACTGGTTTGTCAGAGAGGAATAGAAAAAAAGTCTCAGCCGAAACTGACACATACAAGCGCATGCTCTCCATGTTTCACATACAAACGAGTGATTTAGTGAGCGGTTGGAATCCTGTCTGCACTTAAAGTCATGCCTCTATCTCAGAAGGTTAAGGGCTATGGCTCTTATCACATACTGAGACTGTGCGTGCGTGTGCGCATGCATTAGCGTGCTTGTATGTGTGTGTTTGTATAACCCTGTGCATGTGTGTCTGTGTGTGCATGTGCATGTGCATGTTTGAGAAAACACAGACTGGCCCATGGGACTGCTCAGGCTGTGTGTTTTGGCTCCGTCAGGCAGACCATCGCGATGGCGTCGAAGGTCAGGTGGTCCGGCCAGAAGGCCCAGATATATTTGTATGTTTGAATTGGGTATGCAGGCCTGATGAATGACCTCTGCGGGAAGTTGATGTGCACTTCCTTAGCTCCCGGCAGGTTTTGTGGGATTCTCAAGACACTTCCCAAAACCGTTCTGCACATCTCTGTGCAGGGTGAGGAGTGAGATGGTGATGAGACATGCCACCCTTAGGTTTTACACCTGGTACTCCCTGAAATAAAGCGTCCTTAAAGCAACACATTTATCACTCACCTGTGTCAAAGAGATTACAAGCAGCTGTAGAATCTCTGGCGATATGTGTTAAAATATGAACACATGTTTTAAAACCAATGCTCTATTTCTGCAGAACCAGCGAGATACGATTGACTTCAGCAACAATGTTGTCAGCAGGGAAATCTCTTTCACATGATACATATCACAATGCAAACATTCATGTTCAATGTAAAGAGAGTGAATGACAGACTTTCTTAGTACTCCGCCACTAAGCATTCTTTAAATTTATAATGTTGGATTAATAATTACATCAATTTTCATGTCTTTATGAATAAGAAAACTTCAGTGATACCAATTCAAGCACAACACATTAAGAAATACTCAAGGATTGGGCCTACAACAACGAGACACAAAACCACCACAACGACACACAAAACTACTACAATGAGGCAGAAAATGACGCAAAACAGCTACAATGACACAGAGCAAATACAGATACAAAATGTCCACAAAGACACACAAAATAACTACAATGAGAAGCTAAATGACCACAAAGAGACAGTAGACATATACAAAAAGACACACAATTACTACAAAGAGAGGTGGTGAGGCTTTTTGCATGTCTGTGCCCATGACAATGCCACTACTACAACCAAAACCCAAACTAATAGCAGCACAAACACTAATAATAATAATAAAGCTCTTCAATCACATTGAGATAGCAGATAATGAAAGTTCTGTTTCCACTCAAGACTATTTGACATGTGTGTTGGCAGACAGGAGAAAGTCGTCCTGCAGCCCCCACAGGTTACCTGAGGTCAACATTCAGCCAGTCTGACCCACTATCTCGCTTCTTCTCCTCTCATTGTGTTCCTCGGTACCACCTCTCCGGCTTCCTCAGCCTTTTTATCAGCTGTCTTCATGCGCTTTTTAGCAGGCGTGTTTAATAATGGATGTCCCAAGGTCTCTGTTTCTCTCTGTTTTGTTTCTCCCTCTTTGAATCCAGGTCAACAACCATGTAGATCCTGGGTAACGGATTCCTCAGTGGTTCTGTGCAACCCTGGTCGTCTCCCTGGTTTCTGCACGCAAAGGTTATTGTGCAGACTTATCACAGCTTTACGTGGGCATTTGGATCTGTTTGGCTTGCGAATATTTTGTGAAAAATTCTCACTTTCTTGAAGTCCTATCTAAGGGTGCTTTTACAAGCCAACATGTAGTCAGTTTTGATCAAATTCTGGTGAGTTTGTTTGGGCAGTTATGAACGCAGTAATCGTACTCTGGTGCGAGCCAAAACAACCGATCCGAGGCGGCTTCAGTGAGGTGGTCTCAGACCGTTTCCAAATGATTGCAGTGAGAACATATTCCAACCCAATGGCATGAAGTGAACCAAAACACTGTCTGCCTACACAGGCAGTTTTTAGACACAGGTAAACGACAGGTTAACATGAGTGGACGGGGACATCACTTAGACTTCTGCAGAAGTGCAATTTTTTGCTTGGTATCTAGGCGGAAGAGAGCATACAGAATATCGAGAAAAATAGTGACGTTTATGAAGTCAGGCAAGATGAACCAGAGAAGAAGGGAATCATGCGCACAGCCGATCTTGAGTCAAAGTGAAAAATCTTTGACAGCAATATGTCAAAGTTAATGATTCCCTGCTTTCGAGACAAAGAAGATAAATTAGCTTTATTTGGTCCACTTTGATTTGCCTATCAATTCCACTCTGATTGGGACGAGTCAAACGGACTATCGCTTGTGAAAGCGTCTTAAGGTTCCCTCTACCTCCTCATGTTTCCATTTGGAACTGTTAACCATCAAAGCAATAGATTCACATTTTGGTAAATACGTATTTAAAATCGATAGAACTCTCACATCTGTGCGGTATATACGGAGATGACTCGTAGCCTGTTGCTTTGTCGCTCGTAGTGTGAACACAGCATCAGGTTGTCTTAAACCTTTTGTGTACCCTTATTTCGCTTAAAACGTTCTCACAGCCTTCACCGCATGTGTCACATCTTTTCTCTTCAACTGTGTTCAGATCAACAGAAGCTGTCAAGGCGGCAGCTGCATGAAATAAACGCTGTATTTACCTTTGTCAGGACTTCTCGGCTCTTATATGTGAACAAATTAAAGCCAGTAGCGCTAAGTGAAATGCACCTGATTGATAAATGCACTTTAATTGCTTAATTGTGTCGAGTCTGTCAGGCCCACATAGCTAAATGGCGTTTCCAGACTGATGTGCATTCAAACTGGCAGCGGGGGAAGTCGTTTTGGCGTAATAGCGACAAATGAGTGGGCGGACTGGCACTAATTACCCATTGTGCATGTGTGCGTGTCAGAGCGTGAGTCCCTGACAGGCCGGCTAGAGACACCTACGATAACACAGCTGTGTCTTATTCCCCTGGGTCTGGGAGTGATTACATTGGAACTCAATGACTCCCTTTTTATTATTGCTTTCCCCATTTTGTCTTAAATTTCAGCTTTACCTCTGCCCATTGTGTTCTCAGGCGTGTGGGACGGAGATATGGAGCGACAGATGGAGGCGGAGGAGAGAATGGACAGACGTCACTGTCAGTCGACGTAGGAGCTGTCAGACACTCACAACCTTTCATTCAGCTCATCGCAAGAAAAGACGCCTTGCCGTCTTTGTCTGTCTGGGTGCCATGCCGGGTAGCAGTGGGCGCGTGACGTTTCAGGGGGGAGTGGGATTCCACTGGTTGCCTTTGACGTGCGTCCGCCCATCGTGCCGCTGGCGTGGTTTTCGTGAGGGGACATATTTGTGTGTGTGGTTTTTGCACAGCGGAGAAGTGAAACCAGCGTGGCCCTCAGAGACGCCGCCGTCCTCCCTCTCTTTCAACCATACGGTGCAGTTCACATATCGAAAAGAGCTCCCTGTCACGTACTCACACGGCCTGTTCTTTTCTGTTGAGTGTGATTTATTTTGTAGCAACGGTGAATTATGTGTTCACAGTGACATCGAGGTATTACACACGAATAATAAAAGGTGTGTTGAATGCGCCGCTACCCAGGAGAATATCCTGTTTGGACAATATACCGTACCAGAGGCATTTCACCGCCGTATGCCAGTTTTCAGTGCCAACATGCACCTAGTTTTTCAGCTGTGGCTGTACCAGAGTGGATACATGCTGCAGGGGATCCATGTAAACAAACCCCCGACACGAGGACAGGCCTCTGGTGGAGCATGGGGTTCTGCCTTTTCAAGAGCAGCAGGAAGGACGTACAATGAAACTACTCAGGCTGCTTCCTTTCTGTGCAGAGACTCTGAAAAAGGAGGCGGAGAGCCACTTTCTCCTCCTCTGGCCCGAGGTGTTTTTTAACTGCTCAAGAGTTTAGGAACATACAGAGCAAATAGTTTGATGGGCTGCTGGCTGATTGATTGATGACTTTGTTTGTCAAGGTGCTGCAAAAGCTGTTCAGGTGTTACATTTGTGCATAATAAAAACACAGCACGTTATTTTGCGGCTGTTTCGCCACATCCCCGATGCACAAACTTGTCGGTGCACTCTCTTTTGCGTGCATCGTGCGGCGTGTTGTAAAACGAGGGGAAAGGCGCTGATGCACAACACTCGAATCATTGTGCTCGCGTGCACCTGAAAGCTGTGTTTATTTTCCCCGCTGCTGTACTTGCAAAGCTCTGCTCTGTGCGTCGGTGCTGAGAGCAACTTCCTGAGGCTCCTATTCAAGCTTCCTGTCTGAGAAGTCAGAGGTTATCTGCGAAACCCGGCCCCTTTCAACCCACAGAGGTCCACGCAGCTGTTTCCTCTGATGATTATGGATCGGATTGACACACACACACACACACACACACACACACACACACATTCTGGGATTTCATGAAGGCCACAAGCAAGAGTAGAAAGCTGCTGGAAGAATAGTTTCTGTAGAGTTTCCTGTCTTGCTGGGAGGATGCTTTTCTGTGTCTAATGTGTTCCCTAACTTTTCGTTTTGACGTCAGTGTGTGTGCGTAGAAGGGGTGTGGTCCTTGCATCAAGTCTGCTAAGAACTACTTCACTCCAAATCAAAAGTGTGTTTGAGTCAGTGTGTATCTATGTGTGTGTGTGTGTGTATGTGTTTGAACATCTGCTCCTCATTGCCTTTGTTTTCCCTCCTCTGCATGGCCCACCCTTGTGGAGGGTGCTGGACACTCTGAGCTCTTCTGCTGTTTGTTTATGAAAAAATTAAAAGAAGTTGGAGCGAAGAAGAGACGAATAGAGAGAGAACATTTCTGCTGCCAATCTCGGTAGAGCGGTATTGTCATTGTCGAGCGATTAGCATCAGTTAAATTTTTTTTTTGCAAGCTCCAGTTCTTTCTGTTCCTACTTTTCTTATCCCCCGTCTCTTTTCTCCTCCTCCCACTTTGTTTCCCTCCGCTCTTTCTCCTTCCTTCCCCTCAGTGTTTCTCCCGTGGCCTCGCTGGATCCATCCTCCTCCCTCAAGGCAGCAGATGTCGGGGCCGCGGTCCAGATGTTTTCTGTTTATCGCTCCCCGATCGTCTTTAACAAACTCTCGTACAGTAAACATTTCTCAGAGGCGTCTCCTCTCCTCTGCTGCCACTCTGCACAGCAACACGGCCCGAGAAGTAAGAAGCTGGCATATTATAGAGATATTAAGAGTATGAAAGACTTGATCCAATGCCACCTACACGTCCACATGCTTGTTGCTGAGAGCGACAGCTGTTTTTGTCTCTGTTTATAAGACAAACACACAATGCATCAACACACACACATGCAGACAGTCTCTGGTATGCACACACTTTATAGTTTCTGTACTGGTTTGAGTACATCTTCTCTGCTGACTGTGTTGCCTTAACAACAAAGAGAGTGTTCTCTCACGTCGCGTGCAGTCAGACTGCGATTCAGATCTGATGTTACTCTCACTCCAGAAATCACTAAAGTCTTAAAAACTAGCCAGCCGACACGCAGCTTCTCTCTCTTCTGACTCGTACGCATCGGACCTCTGTTGTTTCATATCTGTGTCATGCACACAACTGAATTTTGGCAAGGGATTTTTGTTTTATTGATTTGTATTTGGCATTTGACTGTGACATAATAATTTTGTCCCCGCTGCTCTCTCACAGGCGGCCAAGAAAGGAAACATTGGCTATTAATATTGAGCAACTTAGCAGTGAGATATCAATAACAAGAACATAACAAATTCTTTCTGCATCTCACCTGGCTTGTTCTGGCTTGGCAGTTTGATAGAACAGGCAGAGAGACAAGTGTACATACCAGCACAGAGACACGCAGAAAAAATGCCCATGCATGCTTTCACACCTTCGTACAAATATTTACACTATCTATATGTGTGCATTTAAACTTTATACACATTAACATCAGTTGAATCTCTGAACAGTGCATGTTGCATTGACAAACTGTATATCCAACATTGGCTTGTGCTTTTATAGTATAGTAGGCTATATATTTTTGGTTTCCATGCCAAATCCCCCAAAATATTGACATGGGTTTATATTAAAGAGTAACAAAACCCCCAAACTGTCTTTTTTCATGTGATAACCAAAGTATATGGGTATTTAGTAGAGTTGGATTCAGGTCCAAATCTTGACATTTTAGTGGAAAGTATTTGAATGCTACACAACTATTTATAACAATAGGTCTACAACAGTCTTCTTCTGGTTGAAACCCGGCTATTGCAATTAAATTTTGCTATTGGCAACACACCCTTCTCCCCCTACAAGAAACAATGCCCGACTCTGCAGACTGTGGAGAGAATAGTGCCCTTTCAATTAGCCTGTGTATTGCTCAACATAATTGCTAGCCCAAATGTAAATTGCCAGCATACACATATCCCTTGCATTTAAACTCAAATTTACAAATCTTGATAATAGTTTATACTGTATTTTGTCACCATAAGTCCCTTTACAGCAATCTTACCTAACCATGATCATGACAAAAGTCAGCATGCTAGCAATTAGCATTAGTGATTAGCGCTAACAATTAGCACAAGTTAAGTGAAAGGGTAACGGCTATCATGAACTGTAATGTTAAAATAATGTAAACCAAGCCCATGCATCAGTTCATGGGCTGATTTTTATGTTCTGAAACTGTAGCATGAACGTATGGTGGAATAAGCAAGCTAGCTGGCTAACTAGCCAGGAGCTATAAAATGAAACATCTTAATGCTTCATCCACACACTCTTGCCACAGCGTGGGAAAGCACATTTGAAGTGCCAATCAGTCATTCACCAGATTTTGTAATGTCCTGAAAAGAGAGAAAGGGTTTTGCTTCGCTGTGATTGTGACGCTACTCTGGTTACGAAAAATGAGTCGTGATAGACGAAAGTGGACGTGTCTTAGCCCCCTCCCCCTCCCAACCGTTGATACTTTTTTCACACTGACAAACAATAAAATGTACATATACATAGTTTTTGGGAACTCTAGCAGTATGGCTGTATGGATGATAATGATGGTCCATCTGTCGAATCCTCCACTTTGGTCAGGACTGAAATATCTCAGCAACCACTGAATGGATTGCCATGAAGCATTGTGCAGATGTTCATGATCCTTTGTGTCACAGTGCAGGGAATACTCGAACAGGGATTGGACCTAAATGCAGAGCGATGAGGAGGCAGCAAGATTCAGTTTATATGTGGCAAGAGGTCAAATAGGCAGGTTACAGGCAAACAGGTGACTGAACACCACATAACTGGTGACGTACTGACAAAGAACAAAGGAAGTGGGCTGGCATATATAAATGTATGTAATAATATAATGAGTGACTGATTGGGGAAGTAGGAACAGATGAGCAGGAGGTCTGGTGAGTGCAGGGTTAACGAGGGACAGGTGAAACTAATCAGGGCGGGGCAGACAATCAAAACACACAAAGGCAGGAAGTGATGTGAAACACGAGCAGTGACAAAATAAAACAGGAAACACTAAACATGAATGATATTGATGAAACAAAGGAAAAACATGGAGAAGGGCCAATTATGACAACTTGAGGATGAATCCTCATGACTTTGACTAACTTTTCATCTCGTGCCACCAGCAGGTCAAAGCTTTTACTTACCCAGTAAAATATCTCAACGTCTACTCGATGGATTGGCATGAGAATAATAAGCTAGCTTCTTCTGATAGCTAGCTGGTGGAGTGTTACATATAAAGTGGATAAAGTATAAAGGCAGACACTGATAGTCCAGTGAGTGACTATGCCGAACTTCGGCTTGCTGAACTTGACCGCAGGCCGAGACTCTGGCACGGAGGTGTGACCCTCAGCCTGACGACATGGCACTCTGCTGCCAATGAGGGGTGGGGTTCCCTCTGTCCTCTCCTCTCCTCATTCACTTTTGTCTTGTACAACATGTTCTACCTGCTCTGTTATATCAGGCTGATGGATGGACCACTGTAGATCACAGTTTATTACTTCCACAGATATTTTTGGACGTGGACACAAATCACCCGACACTATCTTCCTCCTCTTCATGCCTTCCTCCTTTTGACTTTTGGCAATCCCACCACTGTAACTCTTTCACTCCCTGTGGTTTCTCCTCCTCTTGTTGCTATCTCTCCTCTCCCCGCATCACTTATCCAGGTGATGACATTCATCTCATGTCGCGGCTGACAGGTCGCTTTGTGTGATGTCCAGGTGCCTAACCCTTCCTCTTATATCCAGTTAGCCACCGTTATCCCTCTGACATGCTGGGCTGGGGACGTGGAGCCAGCGAGTGAGGCCATCAGACAGCTGCTGCTGCTCTGGGGTGACAGTCCAGCCTCCCCCCTTCCTCTACTCCCCCCTGAACACACTCAAATTAACTCTCACCATTGAATGCCTACTCTAGTTCTCTCGTCCTTTCACTCCCAATAATAAAACGCACAGTGGTTGAAGACAATGAGAATCAGAACTTAAAGGCTCACTAAAAAATGTAATTCCATATTTTTTCTTTAAAACTACTACGGGGAATTTTAGTTTTCTGTTCATTTTGCTGGTCCCTG
The DNA here is from genome assembly GCF_004355925.1 of Anarrhichthys ocellatus. Lineage (NCBI taxonomy): Eukaryota > Metazoa > Chordata > Actinopteri > Perciformes > Anarhichadidae > Anarrhichthys > Anarrhichthys ocellatus. The sequence goes on from NW_022280072.1 coordinate 1,543,228, forward strand.
TGGATGGAAACTGTAGTGTTTCGAAGCACCAAAGTCCCTTTAGAAAACCTCTCACTTTACTGCAGCAGGGGTCTGACAGTCTGCCCCAGCACGGTCCTGGTTGTGGTTCTCCCGTGCCTCCTTTCCCTCCAGCGGGCCCAGCAATACGGTGTGGTTCTCTGGCAGCGTGGAGTCGGTGTTGGCTCTCAGCGGGGCGAAAGCTCTGCTCCTGGCCGGACAAGGAGCTGCTGGTTTCAACTGCAAGTTGAAGGCGGCAACGAAGCCGGATCTGGGTTCTGTCCGCGGCGGTCTGGTCTCTGCCGGAGGCTCCGCTGGATCCTGAGTTGAAGGAATTTCGTCTGATTTTGCGAGGAATCGGACACAATGTGTTTACTGCCGAAGGTCATATAGAGACATTATCATTAAATAGAAACGAGTTAAAAGTCCCTCACAGTACATTTAAATAAAGACAATGGGATTGTTTTCCAGTGGCTCTTGGCTCTTTTGTCCACAAATTCAAAGCAGAGTTCTGGTTGAGCCGTTTTCTGCTCAGTGACTGAAAATAGTGAAGACTTTCCTCCTCACACTTTTACAATGCTGCTGGCAACATCCTCACATTGCCTGTATATGACAGGAAAGAGCAAAAGGTTTCCTAAATGCCTACTGGAGGAAATGCAACCTGCCATGGTGAAAACGTGTGTTTATGGCTGATACAGCATCAGTGCTAGTAAACACTGTGAACCCGCATGCGTGCATAAAGTAGAAGAAGCACGCACACACGCACACGCATATATACACACACGCTACAACACACTTATTCACTCCACTTAGTGGTTCTGAGAAGGAGCAACACTCTCTGTAAAGTACTGAGTCATGAGTATGGCCCAGAATTCAATCATCGTTTTCCCTCCGGTCTCTGAGCTTGATTCCCATCAGACACGCACACACACACACACACACACACACAGGCACACACACAGACACACACGGAACGTTTTCCCATCAACATATCACTATTATCCAATGCTGTTTAATAGCTAATGAATTTACATGCCTGCCAACCGGCTTCTTTACCACGCGTATAAAACAAGTGCGTGTTGAGCACGTGTGTGTGTGTGTGTGTGTTTGTGTGTGTAGGTGTGTGTGTGCATGTGTGTGCCCTTGGGTATATCAGTAATGAAATTAAAAAAGGCTGATTTCATGGTAACTGCTTACAGCACAAAACCCATCCCATAAATTGGCCGTCCTCCATCTTATTGCTTCAAATGGCTGGAGTGGAGAGTGATAGAAGCATAACATCTAGAGATTAGAGAGGAAGGAGGATAGAAAGGATTAGAGGAGGAGGAGGAGTTGGTGGATAGATAAGATAAAGATGGACGAATTATGAAAGAGCAGGCTGGGTCACCTTTATTTGATATTTGCATAACTGCCACTTCACCAGCTTAATTACCTCAAATCCTGGTTTGGTGGAGTAATACTTCTTTCTGTCCACACCTTAGATAGAATGCCAAGAATTGCTTTCAGATATAATTTAGCCTGAAGCAAGTACGTTTGAAAGCGGGGTGAGAGAGACAGAAATGTGTCGTTGGATGTGTTTGAGGTCAGGAGAGGAGGAGGAGGAGGAGGAGGAGGAGGGACGAGATGCAAAGATGGTGGAGTGGAGGGGAGGGATGAATCGCTCAGGGAGGTTCATCTGTCCACGTAAGTAATGAAAAGATAGTCATCCATGTACCGGCCTAATGTAGTGTATCGATGAACAGCTAACAGCCCCTCACTCTCTCTCTCTCTCTCTCTCCCTCTCTCTCTCTCTCTCTCTCTCTCTCTCTAATCACTCGTGTGCAGCAGCAGAGAGGTTACAGGCTTTGTTGAGGTCTCCCTGCCTGGAGGCAAACCAAAGCCTTTCAACTTGGTGGCTTGTGGACCACCCTACACCACACTGGTATGCACTCTATCCCCCTCCATCCCTCTCTATCCCCGGCTCTGTAGCAGAGGCCAGAGGTCAGGAGCTGGCAGGTGATTGGATGTTGTTGTGGTAAGGGAATACTGGGCCGCTAAGTGCTGCGAAAACACCAACTGTCTCTGATATCACTGGCCACAGGCCTTTAGCCTACCAGTGTGTGTGTGTGTGTGTGTCTGTGTGTAGGTCAAAAAGGGACAAGGACCAGATTTTCTTCTTGAACTAGACCTTGTGAACACACAACCCACCTGGAAATTAACAGGATCCATGTGTGTGTGTGTGCATATGAGCCACATTGCTGGCTCCCATATGTAAAAATATCAACAGATTATATCTCCCATAAAAGAAGTTATGGTCGGAGCATTAAACCAGACAGACTGTAGCGGACCCCAGCCAGACAATGGTGAAGCGTACTGATGTTTCAGAGGCCTTTATTCATGTTCAACCGTTGACTTTTATTTTGAACACAAATTTACTTTTCTCCTTTCTCCAGAAAACACCTTAAGAGCTACGGAACAGATAAAACATAAATGAGCTCTTACGAGTTTAAACATTCAGAAAATAACATTTAAATATACATGGGAGCATATATTAATGTTTCAACCAGATGCCAATGCCAGCTCAAAACCACAGCCTAGTCATTTAGCTATATCTGTTAAGCTAACATTAGCATCCAATTGAAACACCAACACATCAAACACAATGAACACAATGAACACACAATACCTTGTTCCCGTTCCAGCTAGGTGCTTAACCGTTAGTTATTAAACTCTTATTGCGGAGTAATATATTTTATACTACCTTTCCTTTTAGTCTGTACCGTGAATTTCATACTTTTCTTGTGGCAAAGTCAAGCTAACCGAGATTTGGATCGGCTTCCGGTTTCGCCAAAAAAGATTTCAAAATAAAGGACCCAAAACGTAAAACGGGACTTACAAAATAAAGGCTAGCAGGAAGTGATTAACTTAAGTAACTTCTAATTAAAAGGTTTGTCGGAAACATTCACAGAACCTCTTAAGAGTCCTTTACACAGACAGTAACAGTTGGACATGTGCACACATTCAAACAGTTTAGGTGCTGGAGAAGTTAAGTCAGGGGAATGCAGACAGACACTCCAGTAATGTTTTTGATGACCCGCCTGTGCCCACCACATCAACTATCATGACTGGACGAGCGGTGTGTTGGAGCATGAGTGAGAGGACACGGGCGGGAAGTGGTAGAGAAGAAGAGTTTTCAAAAAGCAAACTAGGAAATGTTGCGTTTTTCCAAAAGAACTGTACACATGCAGACTGTTCTCAATCATTGTTCGTACTTACGAAGAGTTAAGGCCTTCACACATCGTGATGAGTACACCACACAAAAATGCGAAATACTCATCTGCAAATATTTTACATCAAAACTATTCATACTGGCAAAGATGCAAATTTGCAATAATAAACGGTTTGAATAGATTTGTGGGAGCAGAGGACCAACTACAGGATCCTATTGACGCAGTCTGACAGTCTGTCTGATGTAAATGTGGAATAGCCTAAACTACTGAAAGCTGTTTTATTGAGTTTCCTTTTAGAGAAATGCTCTGAATCAAATCAGTTCCCTCTGGTAAACAGTTTCACAGTGTATAAGGCTTTTATTGTGAAAGGTAAGAATGGAAGAAGGGGATCTGGTCTGCGCCGCCTTCGTCAAAATTGAAAGGAGTAATAAAGTTTGCCGTCTTGATTTGGGCTATGGAGCCTCCGTGTTGCTGTAAACTACAGTTTTGAATTTGTCCATTCCACACAACGTGATTGGTTGAGGCTTTTATTTGTGGTTGCTAAAGATTTACTTTAGTTGCCAGGTGTATGTTTTGGTGTTTGAAGTGCAAAATGCATAAAACTTGTGATGGAACTGTGATTTTTCAAAAAAGTAAGAAAGATATGGAAAAAAACTTATATAACTATAATATAAGGTTTAAAGTTAAGGTTGGCAGAAAATGACTGCTAGAAAAAGTCACAGCACACCTTTCCCTCCATGGGTCGCACAATTTGATGTGTCATATGTGTAGGTGGTAGGACTCAGTAAAATGAAAAGCTTTAAATTATAATAAGCCATGTGTGCATTGCAAGCACTCATAATGAATAGAAGGAGTCTGAAGAAAAGGTACGCCCTTGTCTCTAAAACCAGCTTTCTGTGTGTGTGCACGTGTGTGTGTGTGTGTGTGTGTGTCAGCCGTATACGTGACGGCGTCCACTCACAGAGGACACATGACACGACAGTTGCGTGTTCGCAGGTGTTTGACTCGAGAGAGTTTGGTCGACGGGATGAATGAGACGCGCACAATCGGTGTTTTTTCGGCTGAAGGTTGCGGACTGAGAGGATTCGCTTGTAATTATGGGTCTATTCTCATCACTCTTCATCTGAAGGCTAAAGTGCTCTCTTGGCGCTCCCTCCACTTTAGTTTGATTGAAAAGACTTTCAAGCAGACACGGCTTTCCAACATGGTTTAGCTCAAACACATGCACGACCGCACAAAATGCATATGAGCATAGCGTGCGCAAAGCACACATGCAAACGCACGCCGCAGCTGTTCTTGTATGATATATATATTTAATTTATTTTTATGAGCACACAATGATCT
>NW_022280072.1:1550277-1631238 GCF_004355925.1 Anarrhichthys ocellatus
GTAGAACCCAAAATAAAGGGTTGTATTTCAAACTCAGTGAGAGGTTCTACAGAGAGCAATTCTATGGTGTAATGGTTCCACCCAGAACATTTTGTTGAGGTTCTATCTAGAATCTATACATCTTTTAAGGGTGTTTACAAGAACCCACGCGGGGGTTTTTACCGAGAACCCTTATATATTCCAAGGGCTTCATCTCGTACCTACGCTGAGGTTTCTACCAAGAAAACTTTTAAGATGCCAAAGGTTTCATCTAGAAACCACCCAGCGGGGTCTCCAGAGAACCCTAACATATTCCAAGAAATGTATCCAGAACTCACCCAGGAGGTTAAACCAAGAACCCTTTCATTTTACAAAGGTTTCATCTAGAACCCAAACAGGGGGCTGGATTGTGTGCGTTCCCTTTCATCAGCCATGCTTTCAACTATTCTTGAAGAACTCTTCTTTCCAAAAACAGGATGAAAGGGTTGTTAATGGAACCCTTAGTCTCACAAAGAACCCCTTAAAAAAACTCTCTCTCCATAACAAGGTTCTTCAGAAGCAAATTGTTCTGGGTGGAACCTCGGCCCTTCAGAAAGAACTGTTTTGGAACCCTTATTTCTAAGCGTGTGGTATTCATCATGTACGTCAAGTGCAACACACTCTCTACGGGCGCTTGTTTAAATATCCCTCTAAATATGTGGCGCTCTGTTCTTTAAACACATAAACCGTCATACATGATGAAAACCTGTGTACTTTAACCGAAACATGTTCAGCTTGATTTGGTGACAGCTTTAGGTAGAGCAGCTGGACATCGTCATGTTTTTCCACATGTGCCCACATGTTGTGTATTTCGAGTGAATTATAGAGGTCCTAGAGAAGAAGAATGAATATCTCTTCACAACTCGTCCTTTCACAGTTGAATACTTTAAATGAAAAAGAGAGAGAGAGAGAAATCGCAGGTATGTTTCAGAAGAAGTGTGGTAGTTCATCTGTAACTTGGCATGCCAACCAACACACACACACACACACACACACACACACACACACACACACACTTCTAGGCCCATACACAAACAGACCTACCAGGGTGAGCGCCGTGAGCAACTGTAGAACGCAGAGCTGTCAAACTGGCTGCTGGAAGGAGGCAATTAGAGCAGAGGTTGTCTTGCTAATGGGCTGCCTGACCCCAGACGCCCTCACACACACACACAAGCAGAAACAGAATTTCTTTTGTAACCCTCCTAAACCTTGCGCCGAACAAAAAGCAGAGCACTGTTAAGTGCAAGGCTTGCCTTTAGGCTCACACACATGCACAGTCCAGACCAGGAGTGCAGGATATGCAGAGGCATGCACCTCTCTAAGTCCTGACACACAGGTATGAAAAAGATTCCACTGGAAAACCACTGAAATACTGTGCCGTTTCCCAGGATCACCTAAGTACTAGTAAACACTGTGTGTGTTGTGTGTGTGAATCTGTGTGCGGGTTTGTACCGATATATATATGTATATGTGTGTGTGTGTGTGCACACGTTTTTTAGGCAGACAGAGGACTCATTGTGATATGGTTGTGTCCCTCAAGGCGCTGGAATCTGGCACATTGTCTTTGTCGGAAACTCAAACCATTTACAACTCTCGACTTGTTTTGATCCTTTCAAAAAATTCCATTTCCTGCGGTCGTTTTGGGGAGTGACTGCGGAGAAGCCTCTGGAAGGAAAAGCCTCATTGTGGCTTCGGTGTGAGCTGGTGAGGCTCGACTTGAAGGTCAGTCTGTAGGTTCCCCCGTGTGAGAGTGAATGGTGGATGAAAAGGTGACCCTTAGATAACAGGGAAAGGACAGTGTGGCTGCTTCGGCACTGGATGGGCAACCGGTTGAGAGGGATGTTTCTTTAGGCTTCACTTGTCATGGGGATGACTTTGCAATTAATTTATATCTTGTAATTGAGTTGGTTATTTTTTGTTTCACTAAATCAAAATGTCTGTTAACTGTGATTTAAAAGAAATACGCCTAAAGACCTGTTGTAATTATTTTCTCATCCTTTATTCTAATCATATCACAAGACCACGCGAGAATCCCACAATAATCCAGGCTTCGAGTAATGCGTTTGTGTCCGGACCAATCGGCGTCTTCTGAGGAGCTACTGGCAGCAGGTTTATGTGAGTGTGTGTGACGCAACGACACGGAGAGGCGACAACAATGGCGGCTCCTGGAGGGGTTAGCATAGATGCTGCAATAGCACCAGAACTGGAGATTATTCCTTTAATCTCGATGGAAAAAGATGTTTTCACTCTTCCACCCACTGGCTTCGGTAAGGGTTTGATTGACAGATGCTTCATCCAATCCCCTGTCAATGTCTCAGATGGCTCTGAGTAACCAATCATCTGGCAGGTCAGGTTAGAGGACCAACACAGCCCGGTTGGAACAATAAAAATGTGTTTTACCTGTGTACTAGACCTGAGTGTTTCATACTAAACTATGAGCTTGTGTGCATGCAGAGTGAGGAGTTGTGTTTTCTAGCGTGTTTGTATGTGTGTGTGTGTGTGTATGTGATGTAACGTCTGATGAAGCCACTCTGCTCACCACTCCAAAAATACAACCAGTATGACCTCATCCAATGCAAACTTCATTGACAGCGTGAATCAAGGCACTGGAGCTCAGTAAGGAAAAGAGACGAGAGCGTGTTAGAGGGAGGGAGAGAAGCCTGAAGATAAACAATGTGGCCAAAAGTATGTGGACACTAAGTCACATACAGTATTTTTGTGTGCTTGTTTGCCAGCGGCTGTTCTTCATGGTTTGGGTCAGGCCTTGCTGCTCCTAAAAAAAATCCAAAAAGCATTAAGACTTCCTTAAAGGAAGTCTTAATGCTTCAATGGTATTTAAGACAATAGAGTGCTGCAGGGTTGAGGCATTTTTGTTGGCCAACCCAGAAGTTAGCATCGCTAATCATTGATTTTTCCATTGGATTTGGGATTATTGCAGAAACTCTGTTGCAAACACACATTTGTGATACTTCGGAAGCCTTCTGGTTTTGTAGTCGGTGTAGGAATTACCAATCACGTTGAAGCAGACCTTGAATGCAGGTAAACACTCCATGTAGGAAAGCAAAAGAAGTGGAACGCATTGGCCGAAATGCAATCTGGGAACCGGCTGTCATCTGACGACGATTTCGATTTTTATTGGCTGAAAATGAGTTTGTAAACTGGCTACTTGTGAAACAATCAGGTCATACACGTCGTATCTCAACTCCAGTCTTGCCTCTCAAGTTGCTAATCAGACCGTAAACATTGAGCAGCCCCTCGGACTTCATCGGAACCCCAGAAATAAAGCCCATTCACCCCAAAGGCTTACTGTGGACAGACCGATAGCGGACGGGCTCAGCGGATGGGTGTGGAAGAACTCAACGGGCCTGCACTGAGCTCTTATCTGAGCCTCATCCAACACCTTTAGGAAGAACTGAATCATTGTGTTCATTTGGTGTTTGCTCAACTTCCTCATTTTCTGCGGTCCCAAAAACCCCACTGGTTTTATCTTTAAAAATATTATCAAAATCATAATTTTGTTCCCCTAATTTCATGTTTCTCTTCTTCTGACCTGAATATGTAGGACAGTATTCAGGTGGGGAAACTCTTCTCTTGCCACAAGGTAAGCTTAGACATTTGATGACGGTGTGAAATGTTCAGTATATTTTCAGAGCTGCAAGTTTGTCTTTCAAAGCCTTCGCAGATGAGTGGAAGCTGGTGCAGCGGCGTTGAAATGACACATTCGACAATCACATAGGGTGATGTTTGGGTGTGCACGTGCACACGCACTCAGACACAGAGGTGAAGAGATCTGGTGGAGGGGGATTCTCCGAGCAGGCAGCCTTTGTTTAGCTCAGATATGGTTTTCTGTGCAATGTGTATGAATGGACGTCGTGCATGTATATGCAGATGTGAACGCTGGGTTTGTGGCAGAAAGAAATAGAGAGAGAGAGAGAGGTTATTTGTGTGTGACAGAGGGTTGCCTGTATCTGTAGCGTGTGACACACAGTGCTCTCACTGCAGCAGCCAGGCCACAGTTTAGGGACTTGTGCCAAGGGACAGAATAGCCTGTCTGTTTCCTGCTTCTTACTGAGCGCTGATTGACAGCAGGGCTTCTTTGTGCGTGTGTGTGTGTGTGTGTGAATGCATGAATTCTCTGTCTATGTGTGTGTGTGTGTGTGTGTGTCAAACTGACAGACTGACAGAAACACACGACACATTGCATGCATGGGGATGTAAAGAAGTTGCCATCTCTGCAGAAAAAAAAGAAAAGAAAAAGACACCCAGCCTCCTGTCAAATTGTCACTTATTTAGCAACGTGTTTATCTGGTCTTTTTGTGTTCACAGCGTCACACTCATTTCACACACAAACACTGGGGAACACACACATTTTCACGGACCGGCCAGCCCTCAATTTAAATAAACAGTTTCACCACAGAATATACTGCGGTTTATTTATTTAGGGTGTCAAATTGCACACACGGACGGGCACTAGCATACATGCACAAGCACACATGCCCGCCTCAGCTGTCATGTTTCTGGAGTGTCGGGTTGTGAAGAGCAGAGGTAGCCGCCTCACCTCCGACCTCTCTGCGGTCCCTCGAGGTCATGAGGACCACAGACGCAGAACATGTGTATCCAAGATTTCAGCATTCAGACTGAGGAAGGCAGAGATCAATGTAGGGAGGGTTAGCATGTGGTTGTTTAGGTCAAAGCGTCCGCAGAGGAGATAAAGATAAAAAGCAGATGTTTGCATACAGGAACAAAGTACAGGGTAAAGGATGTGGCTGGAGAATAGCAGAAGTTAAGATGGGTGTCATTTAGACTGCAGAAGAGAGTCTTTGCACCTCTCTTTTAAAGTGGCAAAAATAATCTTGTTGGAGCTGAGAGTGAGCACTTGAGAAGAAATCCAGTCAACGAAATTCTGATGCACTGACCGAAAATAAGTGTGAAAATGAACAGATGTGTAACTCATACAAGGGTCCTAAATTTGGCTTCTGCATTGATAAAGAAACCGCCATGTCAGACCACCTTAGACAATATCTTACCTGATATCTTAACATTGCATTAGCAGTCATCACAATGCACTGTGAGATCATAAAATATGTAGCTGGCGACATAAACCTTGCTACTAATTCAAACAAGGCACCATGTGCACTTGTAATAAACTCAAAGATGCAACATTTTGCAGCCGAATTTCAGTGTTGTTTTTGCATTGGATGGTGGACTGTGTAACTATTGAATGGTTTAAGAGGAGGAACTAACACCCTTACCCGTAACCCATGAGGTTCACCCACTGCTTACGTGGGTCAGATTCTGAAAAGAAAGATGATCTAGTCAGAGATACATTACTTAGAAATATTTAAAGATAAACACATTGTAGATTCAATTTTTATTCTTGTCTGGCCTTCTTTAATAAAGCGTACTATCATCATGCAGGATGTGTGTTGTCTCTTAATATACAGACAAATAAATCAATAGTAGCCCATATATTAGAGCATGCTTACTGATTATCTGTGGGCGGTTGGAGGGAAGAAGTTCTACATCGGACATATGGTTTGATTTGATCGTTTTTTGTGAACTTCAGCAAAATCAGCACACAAACACATTCTCTGTATTTTGTTTTCCTACAGTGTATATATGTACAGACACGGTTAGAATTGTTTGATGTTGAAAAGACACATTACTTAAGAAATTGTTTTGGCAACATTAATATGGTTTTGGGAGTAGAGAAGAAGTGGAGCGAGGAGACATGAACTATAAACAACAAAAATTGGACACATCATCGCAGGCAGCTGATAGTCTACCCCGCCCTCCCGCCCTCTGCAGCCCCGCCTGCTCCCTGCTATGAGCCCCCAGACATTCACTGAAGGACTAAACAGGAATCCCCCATAGCCCCACGACAGACTGACTGACTCTGCATGGTTTCGATCACACACACACACACACACACACACACACACACACACACACACACACTCACGCACACACTCTGGCTCGATTGCACACATGCATTTACACACAGGCTTACAGACAGCACAGAAATAACCCCAGTCTGCAGTATTATCATGCTATCAGCCAAGACCATCACCTCCTATCACACTGCAGCACTATATGGCTTTAACACATGCAGGCATTTAGAGAAGGAGCATGCGATGCTCCCTCAGTTTTAATTTCTCTTTCACTCTCTCACATGCACAGATATTTACATTAACACCTAAACCCTTACGGTAACACTCTCTGCTTCCTGAAAGCACTTCTTTTTTTTCACTCACTGTTTATTTTCACGCCGGCACCAGCGGTGATGCACAGCACAGGTGTGACAGAACGTTCCTCACCTCCCACAGCAGCGCCTGGTGATGTGCATTTGGGGGGGGGGGGGCTTTCTTCCACCCTTTCCCCTCAACATTTGCATGGCCCTCACTGTTAGGGTTTTTCCACAAACACACACAATACCACATGAAGTGACACACAAAGGGAATGCATGGCCTCTCAAGGCTGTAGAGGTTGGAGTGCTACATTTTCGCTGTCGAAAAATGATGAAGTCCTGAGTGTCTTCACGGACGCTGATCACGGGGAGATAGTGGAGGTTGTTTAGGGAAAACACCTGCAGGAAGTTCCTGAGTACATTTTATGATTCAGGATTCAACATGAAGATTACAAGAACTCCTAAATAATAAGACCTCTGCTGTGTCCAGATGTGTTTCCCTGAGAATGTGCCATCATAATCTGTAAAATACTCAACACTTCAACGTGTCCTTTTCCTGTTGTATTGTATTCTTACAGTGATTAGATGATCTCTACAGATTTCCTTGGACTCTAATATCTACCAAATCTAACCTAATCTCTATATCTGCTCAATATCTCCTGCCAGAACGTCGTGATAAGTCATTTCATGCCTCCGCAACAAGCTGAAGTGTCCTCCTCTGAGGATGATTCAGTGGTTTCGATCAGTACACACTTACTCAAGCATGAAAGAGCTTTTCATAAAGCAGTGTTGTGTCAGCAGCAATTAAAATTTAGTGTTTAGGAGATATCGCTTGGTGCTGTGATTAAAGCCCGGATGGCATCATCAAAGACGTTCAGAAGATTAAGAAAACCTTGAAATTTAAAGCAGCGGTTTGACATTTTGGGGAAACATTTTTTTTTTCGCCTTCTTGCCGAGAGTTACATGAAAAGGTCAATATCAATCTCCTACATATCTGTAGGCACCAACATTAGCTTAGCTTAGCATAAAAACTGGAAACAGCTAGCCCGGCTTTTTCCAAAGGTCACAGAATCCGCCTACAAACCTCTAAAGCTCATTATTTTTTGTGTAAAAGGGACAGTTTGCTGGTTTACGCAGGATTAAGGCCTTTACACACCGCGGCCGTGTGGAAGGAACAACACACAGATGCAAAATACTTAATATATACTCAAACTAAAAAAAACGCACTGTGAAAGTCCTTTATGTGTTGTTGTTGAACTTTGGAGGTGGTGATTGGCAGATTTAATTTCCTTTATGCAGAGCCAGGCCAGCTGTTTCCCACTGTCTTTATGCTAAGCTAAGCTAACCCTCTCCCAGCTGTACCTTTTTATATATAAACATAAAATTAGTATCGATCTTCTCGTCTAAGTCTTGGCATGAAAGAAATAGGACCGACTCTTTTGTCTCCCCCGGACCACAATAACAATGTAGGTGAAATAAGTGGCGTTTCAGCTCCGGCTGACTCTCAGTCTGGCACGCGGCAGCGGGCAGATTTGCTCCGTCACGATGGCCGCTCAGGACACACGATCCTCTGTATCAGGTCAAGCTCGCCACCAGGAATGCCATCTATTTCCAGTCGACCTGCCGTGACAGCGAGTTATATACCCGGGGCGGGGGGGTATGCGATTAGGGCTGCCACAGCGGAGGAAGAGGAGGGTGAGGAAGAGGAGTGTGGGGTTTCCTGGGAAGCTCCCAGTCAGACATCTGCTGCCATCACTCCATCACCCTCACACTCCCTCCCTCATCTCACTGTCTATCTGCTATTTGCCCTCTTTCTGTCCCGGCGATGGCTCACTGAATAATTCAAAGGGCGAGCAGGGACAGTGGATTAAGTCCCTGTAGAGGAGGAGGAGGAGGAGGAGAAGGAGGAGGAGGTATGAAGAGGGAGGACAGAGGGGATTTTGCCCCATTAGACGTGAGGAGCTGAGGGGAATTTTTTTATCGACGAGGCAGCAGGGAAGAAAGAAGGGGGCACCCTGAGAAGTGGAAGAGAAATGTAGAGGCGAGGAGCGAGAGGGTGAGCGAGCGGGCAGCGCGTCACATGACCACCGGGAGATCCCTGAGCAGAGAAGGTCACCTGACTGACTGGAAATGCACCCTGCTGCCTGAGAACGATTCCCAGAAGTTACGTCTGTGTGTGTGTGTGTGTGTGTGTGTGTGTGTGTGTGTGTGTGAAACAATGCCTCCTATCCTTGTGCTGAAAGATTATAAAGCAGCTGAGTGGTTCATGTGACATCATCACATCTTTTATACATTTAAAAATTATAGAATTTATCCCACTATTTATATCAGTCAAATATAAGGGAAAAAACAAGATGTCCTTCAGATTTAAAGCATTGAAAAAGAGGATTTCGTTGAAAAAAAGCTGTGTGTTCAAACGACATAAAGGTGCAGGGAGTTAGTGTGACTGATCAGAGGATAAACCGGGGTAATTCTCTTTCTTCTTCTTCTTCTAGTGCTGGACTTTTGGGCCAGCCGTCTCACGCCCAGTCGCAGAAGGTCACAGAGCAAAACAGCCACAACGTCATTTACAATTCAGTGTGCTTCAGAAGTTCAGAAGGTCAGGGGGGATTCGATCAGTTGTCTTTCTTAGAAGAGCAAGTTGTAATTCCTTGCTTATTTAAAATCTAATCTTGATCTTTGAAATCCGCTGTTGAAATATCGATTCTGACAGCTGAACATACAACAACCAGACATTTTTGATGCTGCAACAGTTTAAAGGGTCTATAGTGCCGTTGATTGTGGCGGATTCCGCCACTACCAACAAAAACTACTGTATAGACAGATAATTACTGAGTCTAAATACATTGAATGGCTTTTGCAGAATAACAGCGAACATAAATGGTGTTTTCTAAACAGCTTAAATATCAGGGAACAGTAAATAGATTAGATTGATGAGTAAGACGTTATTAACAGGGGTTTGAACTTTTCTCATCGTGCTTCAAGGGACGTTTTGTGCTCAGCCCTGAGTCTTGCTCATACAGTTCATGAGGCTCAGGCTGGTTCGAGCAGCATGCAAGGCCCCCGTGCATTCTGGGAGTGTGACTAAATAAGCATATTGCAGCCACACATGCACAGTTCGTTGATGGACTTTATGGCCCTTCTCCGTGGGCTTTGTAGCAGTAGATGAAGAATGCAGTCGGCATGAAAAGACGTGAAATACTTTCCATGCGCACGCGTTTGGTTTGTGTTCCCTGGAGGACGTTCGCACGTTGGCTTATACGTCCCCGGTGGGAATCTGGTGTTTGCTTTATTTCCGGATGGGTTGCGCTCTGGTTTTGTGGGTCGGTATTGTTTTCAGACCAGTATAGTTTCAGAAACGGACCGTGCAGGACTTCTGTGTTTTTAAAAGGAAGCTCTGCAGCTGTTGTTGCTCTCATCTCAAATATTATTTTTTTTAAACGACTCCCCTGTTTCCATGTAAATGGAAGGTAAGGTTGATACGTCGAATTCTTTGAAGCTCCTCTGAAATACGCGCATAAAAACCAGTGTAGGTTTCATTGGTGCCCACTTTAGTTTCAGAGCATCAATAATGAAGAGTCACCCAGCGGATGCAGACCTCTAAACGCTGGCCTGCTGCTGTGAACAAATGTGGGCCAACATCACTGCAAAGAGCCTGATAAGCAAAGAGAAACAGCTCATGTCTGATCACCATCAGTCAGAAAGTGATTCGTTTTATTCAACCACAGTCTGTTTTATACCTACTCTTCTGTCTCCGTCTCCATCATCCTTCCTCTCTATCCTTCTGTCTTCCCCTCTAACATAATTGAAGTGAGCTCCACCTCTCCTATGTAACCCAATGCTTCTCCCACAGCCCTAAAGTGTCGTTTGGGCTGCAGCTTAAGTACTAACTCGTACAGATCAGCAGAAAACCTAGATTAGAGCGATGAATAATTCATTTTATTGCCTTAAATGCAGTTTGTGGTAAAAGATAGTTACAAATCCTATTAGACTTCTGACCCTGTTCATTTCACTGGTGTGACCAACATGCACTGCAAAGCTGATTATTACTTCTTCCTTTCCTTTCTAATCTTTCACTCTCGCTCGCTCTTCCTTTGGAGGGAGTTGACGACTCTTCATTAATCCTTCCAGGACTCAAGGACAAGTGGGCGCATCTGAAGCTTTTTACATGTATGTCTGTGTGTGTGTGTGTGTGTGTGTGTGTGTGTGTGTTTTATATTTATAATATTGACTGTGTTCTATAAAAATGGCAGGAAATTGTATTAAGTTTGGCAGAGCGGATTCTCTCAAGACAAATCTAACGATTTTTTCTGCTCGTCCCTCAGATCCATTTATATAATAATGGATGTCAACATATTAAAGTGAATTAAAGTGGGGTTGGTGTTAGCCATCATCATCAATTATTGATCTTTAATAATTGATGCAGGTGATGTTTAGTGTGGCTGATACTATGATAATGGGTTGATGCTGCCCAAGTGGACCAGCATGTTAAAACCATAATGTTTTTTTGTTTTTTTCCTGTGTGTGTGTGTGTGTGGGTGGGTGTCGGTTGTTTTCACCATGTCTGTCTGTCTGTCTGGTGAGCTTAACCTGATGATCTCATACTGTGAGGTGATGCAGTCTTACAGCAGGTGAGTCATCAGGCGATGCTGTGGGCCTCTTACTGGAACAAATAGACACACTCAGATCATCTCCCCTGCAGCTTTTATCTGCTGCTGTACTTACTGCTGCATCATCTCCCCGGTCTCCCCCTACTATCCCCCTCCTCCGCCCCCCCTCTGCCTCAACCTCATCACACAGCTCCGTCTCACTTTCCTCCACCCTCCACTCTCACTACACTCTCTCATCTTGCCAAAGCTTTTCTCCTCCTCTTCTCCTCTCACATCATGGTCCCGCTCTTCTTCTTGAGTATCACTTTACACTGAGAAAACTAAATACATTCAAAGACATTAAAGGAAAGGTCGGACTTTTCTTTTCTTTCTTTTTTCTTGTTGAGTGTTAGATGAGACGATCGATGCCGCTCTCCACACAATCCGTAGTATACTAGTTATGTTAGCTTAGGCTTTAAAAGGGCAGAAGGGAAACAACCATTTTTAGAGGGGGTTATGTTCTGGACTTTTATGGACTATATTTGCTTGAACCAGTAAGAAATAGTCGGACACATAAACCATTGTTAAGCCAACTTAAAGCTACTACAAGGAACTTTCAATTTGTGTTGATTTTGGTGGTCTCTGTGGACAAAAGCGGTAGTGTTTCTGAGCACCATGCAGAGTCCCTTTAAAAACCTCTCATTTTACTGCAGCAGGGTCTGACTATCTCCCACGCTCAGTCCTGGTTCTGGTTCTCCCGTGTCTCCCTTCCCTCCAGCGGGCCCAGCAATACGGCCTGGGTCTTCAGCAGCGTGGTGTCAGTGTTGCCTCCCAGCGAGGACCGGAGGAGCAGAGAGGAGAAGCTCTGCTGCTGGCCAGAGGAGGAGACGCTGCTGCTGCCGGGCGCTGAGGTCTCCTCCCCCCTCCGGAGCTCCGACTTCAGGTCAAAGCTGGCCGAATCTGGGTCTGTCCACGGTGGACCGGTCTCTGCTGGAGGATCTGGGTCTGTCCACGGTGGACTGGACTCTGCTGGAGTCTGAGCTGAAGGAGTTTCTGGTGAACCTGAATGATTTCACCTGATTTCGCCAGAATCTGACCCGGTGGCACCGATGACGAGCATTAAAATGAACTATATAGAAATAGTCCATCTTCTCTCTGATGCTCTTGGGTTCTTGTGTATTTCTCTTTTGTCCTCTGCCTCTTTTCCTCCAGCTTTTCTATGTCACCCTGCCGTCTGCTTGTATTTTATGTCCTCCATCACACAGCAGCAAAGAAAAGAGCCTCACAGGCCGCTGGTTTGTTTTTTTAATTAGGTAAATGGACTTGAGTCTGCCGGACCAGACTGAGAAATCACTCTCTGGACTCCAGCGCTGTCACAACGACTTCTTAAATTAATGACTTCAACTAAATGTTATTAAAATATTTGCTGTGCAGTGGGGTTATGCAGACTTTTTTTTTTTTTTTTTTTTTACAAACTGCTGTTTTGGTTTTGGGTTTCTTTGGCTTTGTCAAGGTGAACACTCCACAGTCTCTCCACAGATGCTCATGCTTTAAGGGGAATTCACCCACACAGCGGCCAACCTCAAACCTCGGCCTCACCTGGTCCTGACAGGCTGCATTCTGACTCTCCCACACCCACACAAGGTGAGGCCTGGCTGGGCGTAGCAGACGTGGCACTGCCCATCTTTCCAGGGAGGATCCCTTCAGACACAACAACAAATATGCGCTCAGACAGAGGGGGTATTATCAGTTGTTATTACTGGAGATAATTATGTCAGATAATTATATCTAATAGCTATGTTGTGTCTTTTCAGCCACTCCAGTGTCAATATTATTTCAATCTCAGTCCTGAGAGCGCTGGACCTCATGGGAAAATACTGTGCGTCGGGAAAAGAGGGGGTGTGAGGGGACCACGACGTCAGGGAGGGGTACGGATTGAATTTGGTTATGTCATAAAGCTCTGACGATTAAAAACACAAGGTTTATTTGTATAGCAGTTTTAAGGTATTTAAGAAAACTTCTGATCCAAAAAGAAAAAAAAAGGATTTCAAGTTTGGATAAAAAAACAATAATTGCTATTAACAATTGTTTAAACGAGTAAAGCCATCATGCCAGTCTATATAGGCTTTAATCTAGCATTAAAGCAAATCACATCTGTGTTTTTTCTTATTACCAAAGACACACAGTCACCCAACGCTCCGCCATTTCCTTGTCGTACACGAGCGTTTCTGACTTTTGAGGGACTGTTTCTCTCACAGAGGGCTTTTGTGTGCTGCAGGTGTTGAGGTATACGAGGCAGTGCTAAGGAGGGTTTTATTCCTATAGGCCCCCTGAGGCCCCGAGACCTGGTCCAAGAGAAAGACCAGAAGCTGTTTCAACTTCCTCGACTGTTGTTTTGTATGGAACACAACATCAAACACTGTACGTCAGAGCGCACAGCCCACCAAAACTACACACACACACACTCATACACATCCTGTAAAAAAACCCCGTTATCAGTCAAATTCATCTTTAACTTTCTTTACTGTGCGTTTTATCTCTATTTGACGAATTAATTACATTAGAGAGAGTCTGAATCCATACTTTATATATAAAATGATTTAAGAAGTGCTGCATTATAATAATATAATATTATCAGATATTAATTATCTACATGATACAAATATTTCATTTTTTTAACGGTTATTGTCAATATTGTATATATCGCGGCACTCCTAAAAGTAAAAAATAAAAGTAGCACAAAAAATATAAACAAATAAAAATAAAAATACTCCTTTACAAGTAAAAACCCTGTAATCAAAGATGTATATACAGAGGCATCATTAAAGTAAAGAATGTTTTATTGTTGTATTGTAATATTGGATTATAATGTTTCTCCAATATTTTAATTGGTAATTTAATCTATCATAATATCTTATTTAACAAGATGATCATTATGTTTTGTGTGTAAGAATTTAGTATTTAAAGCAACAAGTAAAGATAACTGTCAAATTAATGAGAGTTTTGTTTTTTTTAAATACTCGTAAAGTACAACAATCTCAAATTGTACTCAAGTACAGTATTTAGCCGTATTAAAGCTCTGCATTTCTCTCTGCTCTTGCAACTGATTTTTAGAAAAAAATCATGGATTAGAATCCCACATTTGAATAAACATAAATACTTCTGTGAGGCCAAGATTCTCTCTTCATCTCTCTGACAAAATCCCTCAAGAATAATTAGAGCTATATATAATATAGCATATATTTGTCAGGCTCAGAATGATGATATACAATACGGTGTGTAATATTAGACTATAGCGCCGAATGGAGTCCAGCCAACAGGTATAGAGCAGCAGAGCAGAGAGCTCCCAGTATGGATTGTGTTAGCGTCTCTGAAGCCCTGGAGCCACAACACTGACCTTTCCTGTTATGGAAATGTGCTGCTGGCTGTTCTAGGCCCACAGCCACACGCTGCTTGTTTGAATGGCTGCCTGCCTCTTTCCTGAAGACTTGCTTTTTACTGTTTGTGCTGCTTTCTGAACCCACATTCGTGGGGCATTGTTCAACAGAATGGGCACAATGTGTTCAATTTTATTATGTTGTTCTCTGTTCTCTTTATTTTGGCAACCTTTTACTCGACCGTGTAGTTCTCCGAACTCCTCATATAACTGACAAATAATCTCTGCTCGGCCAAGGCAGAAAAAAAAGTTGGCATTGTATGTATCGTGCAAAGCAGAGGTACGTTGAATGTCAACATTTCTGAACCAAAAACACGCTTCATAAATACGTTTAATATCAGCCTTGTAAAAACGCATGTCACGTGGTTAACGTTGGGAAAGTATTCGGTTAGGGTTAGAAGAAACACCATGGTGTGTCTTAAAATAATAAACGTAACAATGTAACGTAGCAACGTAACATCACAACTTAAATAGCAAAAGTAAATAACAACCGCGCTTCACTTTCTTACATAATGTTCAGTGTGAAGTCAATGTTTACTTTTGGCTTCTCACACGAACAGGGGTCTCCTGGGTGAAAGTCCTGTGTTTGTTACATATCCGGTTTCTTTCACACTTGGGGAAATGACACATGGTTACTGTTGGGAAATGTTTGGTATTTTGTTAAAGTTGGAAAATAGTTCATAGTTTGTGTTAAAATAATAACGTTTCAAAGTAACGTTATTTGCTTGAATATATAACAACTGCCCTTAGTGGACTTTCATTACATAACAAGCTTCACAACATTGTGTAACCAGCGTGAAGTCAAAGTCTACTTTTGGTTTCGAACAGCGTTCTCCTGGGTGAAGGTCCTGTGTAGTGGTTTGCAGAAACATTCAATGCCAACATTTTATTCCTGGCGACTGGGCTCATCTGCTTCTACATGTGTGAGTGTGTGTTGGATGTAAAATACTTTGTGATTCCGAACAAAAAGAACATACGCGAGTGTAAAGAGTCCACTTGTCTAACTTCGTGTTGCCCCCCTCTCTGTCCTGTCCGTCACTGTGATTAGAGGCTAAACTGGGGCAAATGAAGTGACATGTTTTGCTTTGCAAAGAAAACAGAGCTGCGTTAATCCTCGCGTGTGGACTTGCGTGAGTGTCGGAGGAGCTGGGGCTCGAGCTGCACACAGCGGGTCAGCAGTGACGCGCTCTGTACGCCATCATCTGGACTTTCCATATGTGACGTGATTAGAAAGCAATTTGCTCCTTGACAATCTGATCCAAGAAAAACACCCGCTTTATTAAAACAAAACAAATTACCCCATTCAGCCCCAAAGACACCGAACCGCACGGTTTAGCGGCCTGAATACATCACATGGATGGATTATTATAAACAAATGGGGGTTTTAAGGAGTTAATCAAGAGCGCGGCCAAGATGATCCTTATCGTGACGTTTGGCGGCAATCCACCAAAATCTCCAGTATTTTCGTTTGACCCGCAATCTGCACTGAAAGGCTTAACAGAACACAGATGAACATGACTGAAGTATTGTAATTGCTGAGCAAGGGATCCACTTTGTATGTTCCAGAACGCAGAACAGTATTTGTGTTGCACTAAACTGTGTGGCCTCCTAATCTTCAATTTTCATTTGAGGAACTTTTAAAGTTCCATCTTGTTTCCTACGGTGCAGCACAGAACTTAAATATTGAGTTTCTCCAAAGCTTTAATGCTAATATTGTGGCTGTATATTTCACATCGTTTAGAAATGAAAGAGACTGCGTCCAAGAGAATTACACTGTGCTGGGTTATGTAAAAACACACGCTACCTTGTAAAATAAATATGTCTGGATTGATGTGGTTGAAGTGACAGAGAAATTGTAAGATGTACAGCAGTTCTTCCAACAGGCTCTGTATAAATGGGAGATTCTGAAGAAAACTATTTTGGCCACAAGAAAGCCCCTTGCAGCCGGGGGGATTATACAGTGTGACGTAAACAAAGATCAGTGCTGGTAAAAATAGATTTAACAAACACTTGCCAATAAGAATTTGCATTCAATTTGACTTGAAATATCCAGGAAATGCCACGCGGCTTAGCTCTGCTTAGGCCTGTGAAGCGTCCCCATTGTGCAGGCGTTTATCCTCCTGCAAGCCCTCAGAGAACGGTAATCGCGTTGCCAGCGTTTGTGCGACGTTAGCGTAGCATAGCGCCTTAGCATTAGACCAGTCAGCTGTAAGCCCGGATTGTTTTATGATTTGTCAGAGAAACCATGCATGGCATGAAAATCGCTAAGCTGTTGGGATGCCCCTTTCAGTTTTGGCATTTTGTACAGTTTCGGATGCTTTCCCTTGTACAATGAGGCCTTTTCATACGATTGTTACAACAGTCAATCTCAGCTGATTGTGTGTTCTACTCATGGGCTTCAACAGAAATCTGTGTTAGGATCCGTCATTTTTCAGTGTTGCAACCAGAGGTCTTCCAAGCATGACTGTGTGTCTTCTGTGGAAACCTAAGAGCCGGCGGTGTTATCTCCCCTCTCTGCGTCTTTGCCCTCCATCAGACAGAGTTACCCCCTTCTGTCTATCTTTGTCTTCTGATGAAGTCTGTAAGCTCTTTAAAAGGAACAACAAATACAGCATTTTCCTGTTTAATACAAACTGTTTTTCACTTCAATATGCAAAATCAGAGACATTCTTCTCTGTTTCTAATGCTTCAGTGGACATTTGCTTTCTGTGACACTCCTCTCGGTGTTCGAAGCTTCTCCTTCATTCACTCTCGCTTCCGCAAACCTGCTGTTGCTTTATTTAGCTTTAGACGTCCCCTCTGCCCATGACGTCACTGACGTCAGGACTTTTTTGAAGTGTAAGAAAAAATGTTGCCGTCCGTGTGCAGCCAGAGCTCTACGAGAATACATCGTCTTTGTACAGAGCTCAGATGTATAAATGTATGTGTATGAACCATCGACTGTCCAGGGTTTCCCTCAGGATTTTGTGAGACTATAGTGGGTGGACCTTGGACCCTCTAGTGGGGTCAGGGGTCACAGCTCACCGCAGGGAAAGTTTGTACATTTTTAAATGAAATGCAGCAATCTGGTATACTTTCCGAGAAAAAACAAGAGTCTATATCTAAGAAGTTTTGTGCTATTCTTCTAGCAGTGGTGGACGAATGGAACTAACTACATTTAGGCTACTATACTGAAGTGCAATCCATTTATGTAAATACATTTTATGTAACATTAAACTCCCACTGTGCACCTCTGTGGTGGAAATGCTACCCGAGAGGGCCAGCCAGCTAAGTCGTTGAGAAGTGTAAAAACGTTTTCGGGATCATCATGAAACTGTGGCCGGACAAAATAGACTTTGGCGGACCGCAGCATTCTCTGTAATTAATGTCGCTGCCGTATTTATCCCGAGATGCTGTTATTCTGAGTGTTGATGGAGCAGCTACAATGTCATCCCAGCCTAGCACTGATCGATTTGAACTCCATTCAGACAACAAGAATTTTAAAAGTTGTTCGCTTGTCGTCCGAGGTAAAAATAATCTGACCAAATTTGATCAGCAGTGTGTTTGTGAAAGTAAGACAAACTTCTCCTTCGCTTTCAAATTACAGCCGACCAAATATAGTAGACATCTGCTGCCACCGGTCACATCTTAATGTGTGTTAAGAATATCAGTCGTATATCAGTGTGTGACACAGTTTGTTTATGAGTTGAATTTAGCAACTCAGCATTATCTGAAAAAGGAGCCGTGGTGTTCTGTGTAGACGAACTGGCCAGGTTCACCGGCTATACAAGGGCTCCAGGCAGATGATAAACAGGTCTACTCCTTCCCCAAACTTGGTTTTCCAGTATTTATGAGCTTCACAGTGACAACTCCAGGCCAACGGTAAGCAGGGATTTGTTTTTTGAAGCGGTGGCCTACTTAAGAACACAAAAGTCTAAATCTGTTCTTTCAGCGCTTCTCAGCGTCAACAGACAGACAGACAGACAGGATTCCAGCACTGGTGCCAGCCACAACAATGTGTGTGTGTGTGTGTGTGTGTGTGTGTGTATGTGTGTGTGTGTGTGTGTGTGTGTGTGTGAGTGAGTGTGTGTGTGTGTGTGTGTCTGTGTGTCTGTGTGACTGTCTGTGTCAGCATGTGTGCATTTTTGGACAAGAGATGGAGGGTGTTAGTGAGTTCAGAGGAGGAGAGCGGTTGGGTAAAAGAAAGGAGAGATGAAGCAGATGCTATTTCTCAGTTGGGGCAACGTTAACCCGGGGCGGTGCCAAGAGGCAGCAGCCATTGGCACGGGACGAACAAGTGTGTGTGTGTTTGTGTGTGTGTGATTGTAATTTCAATTGGGGGGGCTTGTCTTGCATTGGCTGTGCCCTTATAAAGACGAGAGCAGGATATACTGTTCTCATACTGAAATGCCATATTAAACAAACACCAAGCAGTGGTTGGTGAGACAGTGTGTGTGTGTGTGTGTGCGTGTGTGTGTGTGTGTGTGTGTGTGTGTGTGCGTGCATATAGAGAGAGATGGTGGCTTTCTCTGTGTGAGGCCTTTACGGGCTTTAGGAGCTGGAAGACCGCAGTCCTCTTGATGTAAAAATAGTCTGTATATACTTACAGTCTATACGCTTTGTGTAGACAGTGAAGAGATTCAAGCCCAATTACCTTCTGTGTGCACAAAGGAGGAGAAATCTGTCTCAACACAGTCGCCAGAAAAAGATGTTGACATCGTACGTTTATGCAAAACACGGGATACGTTGAATGTCGGCGTTTCTGAACCAAAAAGACCTTTCAGAAATTTGTTTCATACTATCACACTTGCAAAAATGCACAATGAAACGTGGTTAACGTTAGAGACGATTGGTTAAATTTAGGCAACAAAACTTTAAAAAAACGTAACTTTAATACATACACGTTAAAATGATAACGCAACTGAACAGGGGTGAAGCTAACAGGGTGAAGCTACCTGCTCTGTGTGTCGCTCGCTGTACTGCGTCTATTCCTCTAACCAAATGGAAAAAAAACATTCACATTCAGCGTATCCGAGGTTTGCAGAAACGTACACTGCCGACATTGTTTTTTCCTGCCGTCTGAGCAGCCCATCGTGAGTGGACTGTCCGTACTCAAATGGAAGCACAGGAACAGCTGATGATGCCATGTTTGGTATTAGTTTTGAAGGATTAATTGTTGAAGTTGTTTTAATACAGAATGGATCAATTGTTGGCCCTGATCAACAGCAATCTGACTTCATGCTACACATGTGGCAAGTGTGTGTTTTTCACACAGGACAAGGTGAGGTGACTCCAACTCAACTTCAGCTCGTTCTAACTGTCAGGGTAGTTTGATGTGTATCAGTATCTGCAGCTGCTCAAGATCAAATTGACCTGTACAAGAGGAAAGCCTGTGTGCTGCACCTTTTCCTCTTCCTCCTTCCTTTCCTCACTCCCTCGTCTCCTCTCCTCCTGTCTTTAAGGTCACATATCAGCATGTGTGTGGCTCACTCCATCAGCTCTAAGCAGCTGGCACAGGTTGACCCCGGCGGTGTGGTCCGCTCACACCAGCGGTAACACACTCACACGCACACACATGCACGCACAAACTCACATAGACTTACACAGAGGTGCGCGCTCAGCAGCGACAGTTTGAGGCGGACTAGGAAACATGCACAGATGTGTGCGCGAGATGTTTGTTATGTCTGTCTGTGCCGTATTGTGCGAATCAGGCCCCATACAGAGCGTCTGATACGCTTCCACCGTGTGTGTGAACCACGTAGCTGCGTGGTTCACTGCCCCTTTTTTCATAGATGGACACTAAATTATTGGGTGGAAAAGACTTCTGAAACCCAACTTCTATTCCACAACTCTCCTGTTTTTAACCCACTCTCACGTCCTTGCCTGTTTTCAACCTAACATTGGTTTTGTTGCATGATTACAGCATTACGGATGACTTTACTAAGTAATTTAGGCCTTTAAGGCAGCAGTTGAAATTGCCAGAGGCTGCTCAGGTTTTAACCCCTTTGACTGGCTTGGCAGCAAAGAGTGTTTGTGAGTCTTCAAGCACTTTGGCATCACAGGTCAACTCTAAAAGCACATTCTGGTAGATCCGTCTCTGGTTACAAAAGTCAACACCTTATGAACTGACACTCGCCTAAACAAAAAGTGAAAGTACTGTTACTTTAAAGAAATTTTACTAAAGTAAAAGTGAAAGAACTTGTGTAAAAATGTACTTAAGCAAAAGTAAACACTTAAAATATATTCTGAGTAACCCTTACTAGATTACATAAAAAAGAGTAGGGAGGGGGTTGATGATATATGATACAACTGTTACTGTAAATTAAAGAATATCTCTAGGCTACATAGTTGCATTAAATAACGTATACACAAGTGGATCAACGTCAGCAACAAGATCCCTTGTGTCCTAACAAGTCCACTCGGCTCCTCCTCAAATTTAAAACATTTTGAGCTGAGTGAGGCTCTACCCTCACATCCGCGATGAAGAGTCTTAAACAGCAGAACTTCCTCACACTTGTCATTGAAGGTA
Source organism: Anarrhichthys ocellatus (assembly GCF_004355925.1). Taxonomy (NCBI): domain Eukaryota; kingdom Metazoa; phylum Chordata; class Actinopteri; order Perciformes; family Anarhichadidae; genus Anarrhichthys; species Anarrhichthys ocellatus. The sequence goes on from NW_022280072.1 coordinate 1,571,016, forward strand.
TAAGCACCTCAGTGAACTCTGAGGCTCTACCATTAGCATGTTAGCATTTAGCATGTTAGCCAGTGCCCCTACTATCCAGGTCACGAACATCGTGGGTGTGTCACGCCGGGTGGTGCATTAAATCCTTAAATGATTCAAACGCATTTAGGATCCGGAGGAGAAATAAGTTTCCCTCAAAACATAATTGACGATGCAGTTTCGTTGAATGGGAACGTAATTTTTAGGAGACCAGGCCGCCGTTTACACTCTGAAACCATTGCTCTTACACGATTTCACACATTTTTTTTGTGGACAAGTGTCATCTGTGCACCGCAGTCGATGCACTTGGAGACAAGTCAAGACAAAGTCATGCTTGGAAGCAAATCAAAAAAGAAAAGAGCTTAGTCAGCTTGCTGCTTCTAATGAGGCTGTGGTTAAGCCTGTGTGAGGGTGTTGAGTGAGAAAACAACTGAAAGTGTTGATAAAACAAAAAATTAAAATTTTAAGGAGAGAAAAAGTAAACTTCTATCATGGCAGAAGGTCAATAAACCTGAGTGAACAGAAACGTTTCAGTGTGTAGTTTCTGACCAGTGGGTGAGCAGACAGTTGTTTTCTGTGACTGGAACCATTTTCACTTTAATCTCTCAGAGAGACACAATGTAAGAGAGAGAGAGAGAGAGAGAGAGAGAGAGAGAGAGAGAGGTTGTCTGGTTCTTAACATTGTGGTGTGTATGCATGTGTGTGTGTGTGCGTGTGTGTAGGGCTCTTTGCAGATGGCTGGCCGTGTGCCAGCAGCAGGCATCTCTGGGAGCAGACCCAGGCATGATGTCATTACCAGCCAGACCAAGGAGCCGCAGTTATCTGTGACATTGTGTTCTTGAAGAAGACACAATGTGTGTGTGTGTGTGTGTGTGTGTGTGTGTGTTAATATTATTTTTGAACGGTTTGTGTCTGCACACAGTCACATTGTGAGGACTCGCCTTTCTTTTGTGGACAAAGTGCACGTTTAAGGTTGTGTTAAGGTTAGGGAAGAGTTAAGATTAGGCTGGTCACGGTTATGGTTAGGGTACCTCTCCAGGGAAAATTAATGCTAGTCAGCTACGTTTACATGCACACTCATATTCCACTATTATTCCTTCCAAAAATATTTAGAATTTGATATGGCTCATGTAAACATCATATTCCGTTTGGATATGCAGAATTAGGCCTTATTCCAGTGGAGCATTTTCCGATTAAGACATGCAGGACATGTTGATATTATTAGAGTATTCTTTGGACATGTATACAACTCATTCAGAATATGCGTCTCTGTAGAGGTTTTTACTGCACTTTGTGAAACACGGCCTCTTTCCTGTTTACGACCAGCTCTCTGCGTTCATCACAAACTTACGAGCCAATAGTTTGAAAGAAGTAGAGATGCCTTAACATGCCCAAAAGAAAGGCCCACATTTCTCGTTGGAAGGAGAAACACAACTGCTTTTAATAGTGACGAGGATGCGCCATGGGGTCGTTTTACGTTGATCAGAATATGCTCTGCTGCATGTAAACGGGAATATTAGTGGAATATGTATTTTCATTAGCTATGTAAACAGCTAATTAGGAATATTGTCTTTTTCTGAATAAGGGCAAAAAACTGAATATTTGGTGCATGTAAACGTAGTCAATGAAATGTCCTTCTAAAATGATGGGAACACGACTATGTGTGTGTGTGTGTGTGTGTGTGTGTGTGTGTGTGTGTGTGTGTGGTACAGGACATGGTTATTGTCAGTCGTCTGTGCCTGGTGTCCATCAGTCATACTCTCTCTCTCTCCTTCATACTCTCCTCCCTCTGGTCTTCAAAGATGACCCTCAGAGGTTCAAGTGTGTGTGAGCGTTTATGAGCCTGTTTTCTCTTTTCTATTTCAGGTTTATTACTTATGAAAGCGGCGGATAGACGTCTGACAGGGTGACATTTCTCAGTGGCCACTTGAGTTTACAGCTGATGTGATTTGGATGTCGGAGGAGAGGCAGTGGCCGCCTGGCGGTCTAATCCAATTGGTCTTTTTAAGGAATGGAAACGACAAAACTCACCATGACAATTTGTCCCTTTTTTCCTTGTTCACTTCAGACTTCTCTGAGATGTTTCCATGTTATATTTGTTTATGCGAGGCTAGTGAGGGGGCGAGGAGGGAGGCAGAAAGAGAGAGAGGAATCATTGAAGTGCTCGCCAGTGTTTTTGTTTGTGTCTGGGTTTCCCGCTCTCTCTTTTCCCCTTCTACCCACAACAGCAAGCAGCTTCAGTTTCTTCCCCTCTCTCTCCCTACCTGTCTCACCTCCCCTCTCACACTCAAGTACAATTCGAGTCGGCCCAAACCGAACCTGTCCTCCCTCCCTCCCTGCTGTCTGTCTATACACCTGCCAACCTTTACTCTCCCACCCGTGTTTGTGCTCCAGTCTGGCTCTTGGCGTGGTCCGTCTGGGCGCTGATGAGAGGGAAAACCCTTCAGGAGGAGCTCTGAAAGCCGCGAAGAAAGAGGGCCTGTGGTGCAGGACTAAGCTGCAGGGTTTTCCATCGGTACGCCGAAACCCAGACGTCTGAGCAAGCTTTATCAGGAAGGAGTTTGCTCCTAATGCACACACTGTGCAACAACACGTAGAATATTAAGTGGAATGTGTGAATTCGCCCCCTCTGTAGTGGAAATGTTAACAGCCTGGTTGACTCACGCAAACTCTCTTCTTTCTTTCTTTTTCTCTCCGTCTGTCTGTCTGTCTGCGTTCGCGTGATTTGTGACTAAATTGAATTGGCCCTTCAGGTTTCACATGCCAGCAGGGAGCTCTGTTTTCAGATGGTAGGTTTCAGGTAACGACCCAGTCTCCCCCGTCTGCGTCTCTCTCTAACCAAACACATTAGCGCCGCTCTCACCTCGGAATATGAGGTTCACCCCACACGGCCTTTAACGCGTTTCACCTCATTGTAGAGGTCCAGAGGTCCCCCAGGCCAAAAGACAGACACATGCAACACCACTAACACTGGGAGACATGCAAAACCTCCACCACCCAACTCTGCAGGACAGAACAAAACTATTTTAGAAAATATCATGTAATATATAAAACAATTAAATATACGGTAGGACTTATACATAAATATATATATATATATATGCCCTGCAATATCAAGATCTTAGAAATATTCTAATTGCTGCATCCGCTTGAAGCTTTTTCCGGATGTGCGTGTTTTTCGTTCTGAGGGACCACAAAAACAATAAGTAGTGTCATTTCCAAATCTACTCGAGCAAATGTCGTAGGTTAGTGCCCACGCATTCAGTAAGGGAGCAGCATTGTTTTCCCAGAAGACAAACAAATTGGCTGGTTGTTGACTGGAAGCTTATGTGGCAAATTTGCAAATTTATCTGAACCAAGTTTAGTTGCTCACATAGTTTCCCCATTGCATCTTTAAATATCAGGCATGTAGCAACACACTCACTCACAAGGGGTGGTTACTGGTTTACCTGAGATTACAGGAAATGTTTTTCCCAATAAGAATGTCTTTTTCAGAATTTCCTGTAACCCTCTAGCTCTTTCTCACTGGGATTTTTGCTGTAGTTTACTAATGAAAAAGTGTAAACATGTGTAGAAACCTTTGACCTTTGTGGTTGCCCTTTGTGTCCACCTCTGCAGCAGCTGCGGAGCTCTGAATTCCCGCTGTGCTGCTACATCTGCTGAAGCTCACCTCGTGCAACCATCTTCGGATCAGCCTGAGAGGGATTCCCAGCTCGCTCACGGTTACTTTACCTCCCCCCCCCCCCCTGCCCCCTTGCATCGCTGTCCTATCCCCCCCCCCCCGTGGTTTCTTCTGCCTACACTGTGGTGAGCCTGTCAGTGCTCATGAGTCAGTGCAGAGACATGCTGTGGTTAGCTGAACTTTATGGCGTCCCTGATAAGAATCCATATGAAGAAGACCCCCATGATGCCTCACTCGTAACCACAAAGGGAAGCATTATTATTCAAAATGTGTGTGTGCATGCTCTCATTTAAGCAGAAATGAAACAAAGTAGAAAGACAGCTTAGTTTGTAAGTAAGATATTTAGCAAACCAACAGTTTAGTTTAGCCACATTCTTTATATGGAAGTAAAAGTGAAAAATGTAACTATGATAAGCAGGTCAAAGTGGAACGCAGAAGTTGTTCTGTAAACTGTAATACGTGTTTAAAAACATGACAGTTTGGATAATATTTAACATTAGCATGTGTTTTTTCTTCAAAATAAGGATGTCTAACTTTGAGGGTTTCTTTGACAAGAAAGACTACAGCCATGCTAGCAGCTCTGTGAGGCTGTACTATGAGCTAAATGCTTACACCAGCATGCTAATGTGCAAACAAAGTTTTGCAGGTATGGTCATTTACAAATGCATTGGACAAATGCAAAATTTGACCTCATGATAGCTCCATGTGGAGAGTTAAAGTTTGTAAAACCAAAGTTTGTAGGCTTCATGCTTTTTGAGGCTGGAATATCTGCACAACATTTGAAGGCAATCCATCCAAAAGTTGTTGAGCTATTTCAGTCGAGGCCGAAGTGTTGGACAGAAAAACTGACATATTGCTAAGTACTGTCTGATCATGCAACAGTTTGGCTTTGTTGCCCCCTCTTGAGCAATGTTGTTGTGTTCTCAGCGACTAAAGTTAAAGCATCTTTGATCTGGTGAGAATATTTACAGCAGACAGAAACATTTGGCCTCATTGTATACTTGTTACTTAGGTCCACTATTCTTCGACAGCTCAGGGCTCATTGCAAGAAACATTTACCGAAACACCGTCTAACCTTTCATGAGACCGCATCTTTTATTTGAATGTCATTATGTGGAGCGTAAAGTTCAATCTCAAAGGTGTGAGCAGCGAAGGAGAGGGGATCCCGTCGCGGCCCAGCAGACTGTCACAGCTGCACAGCAGAGCGCTTACATGGAACCCACGCTGCTCGACACATTCTCAGCTGTGGGGGGGATTCTGAAACTGCAGGGGGGGGAAAGGAAAGCCCTCATTTCAAAGTGTGTGTGTGTGTATGTGTGTGTGTGTGTGTGTGTGTGTGTGTGTGACCGCGACCAACGGCAGTTGACAATGGAGCTGAGGTTGCAGGTACACTGTCTTTATTACGCACACACGTCCTCTTTTCTAGCTGCACTTAGAATCAGATGCATTTTAAAGATGAATCCATCCATCAAACATGATCTGTCAAGTGACAAACACAATTGATCACGCGGAGCAAAATGAGGATGTTAAAATAGGCTTTCAGGGGGAAATTTGCCTCATTTTCTTCCCAGTAGAAAGGTTGCCAGTTCTCATCCAGCAAAATTAACTGGTGTAGCGATATGAAAAGCTTCCCATCAATAAACAAAGCTGTATCAATCCAGTTGCACTGTTTAACTTAGTTCTTTTGGCAAGATTGATTGACCCCTCACTAAGTCCCGCCCCATGAACGCAGACTAGCCAATCATAGCGTAGCATCACCCAGCTCCAAGCAGGGTCCGAAAACTATCCGGCTCTGCTCCAAAGAGTCTTATGCACATCCTTAACTAGCGTTAGCACCTCTATGCTATTCTTACTACTAAAGGTATACTGAATGTAAACACAAGCTGCTGCTGTAGCTTTTTAATGATTCTAACAGTGAATAAAGATCTACCCGGCTTTACAGGAACAGTGTTCCTGAATTTCATTGTCTTCTGTCTCCATCACCAGGTGATGTGTTGGTTCACGTTTACACTGTGATCTGTAGCTTTAGCTTCTATTGTTATCTTCTTAACCTGTTTTTGCTGATGAACCAGGCGAGCACAAGAGGATACAGCACCGCTTACTTTAGCTAGTGAAGGGTATGAGGCCTTAGCATGAAGCTGTGAAGGTGCTGTTTTTCTCAGCGAGCGGTTGTCCTGGTTGATAATTAGGTCAGCACAGCTCTCCTGGGAGGAGAGGGCAGAGGGGACACTGTAGAAACCCCTGAGCCCCATCACAGCCAGATGAAAAGAAAACAGTCCAAGTACAGGTTCCACATGTCAGGGCGAAGGGTGAAAATGTGTTTTAGATTTTCCTCCTTCCCTCTCCTCTCTGGTGCTGTTTGATTCTGGGCTAGGGAGGGAGTGACCTCCTAAGAGCTCTTATAACACCTCTCTGTCCCAGCGCGTCAGTTTGTTTCGACCCTATGTGAGGTTTGTGTGTGCGTACTGTGATGTGGTCCGGCATATCTGTTTCTTCCTTCCTTAGGGTTTTAGCTAATCCACTTCTCCAGGCTTCCTTCCCAGAACAGGCGAGACCTTTCTAAAGAAAACAGGACAGAGCAGCACCTTGGAAATCCCTCCACCTCTCTCATTAAAGATGAGGATGAAGACGAAGTTGATTTTCCTGATTCGATTTAAGCCAGTGAAACTGGACCCGGGCCACGTCGCTCCGAGAGAGGGATGAAAGAGAGACAGCTGGAGAGAGAGGGGGGACACTTTAGTGAGCAAAGATGAATCTGGTTTATCAATTTAATCCAGTTCTGACTGCAGGATTTGAGATCCCTCTGTTTAAATCTCTGCATGTACTTAAAGTCAAGTAAAATAAGAATTTTGCCAAAAACTTAGCCTTGATGTTGACTTCTGCACTTATTTGGTCCAATAATGAAGGCTCTCAGCTGTTCTTTAGCACCTCCTTGCAAAGCCGGCTCTCAGGTGTAAGTCAGCCACTCTCGTGGGATCGGTCAGTATTTTCACTCTGTCCAAAACAAGGTTTTATTCTATTTGGAAAAAATTGAGAAATAAAATATGCACAATTGCCATCATAGTTTACATTTCCATAAACCAATCCAAATTGAATTTGAAGAGAGGAAATGTAATGAGATCCTACTTTAGAGATTCACTGGGTGAATGCATGCGCATGTGCAAACATGTGTGCATGTGGTCGTGTACAACATAATGACCCACCATCAGAATTGCACGTCAGGCAAAATGACAGACCTGCAGAGATAAAGACCGTTCTTATGTTCATGTAATTCAAACAATAATCTGCTGTGGACTCGGTGATCCCTCCAATCTGGGAATCTTCCCTGTAATCACACTTGTCACGTTCTGCACCGAAGAGCAACAATTCCCGTCTTCCACCCTGATCTTTTTGTATTGCCTTTATTAATAATACATAAAAACCTTTTATAACAGGAATGCTGAATGAGATGTGTAAAATGTAAGACTTGCCCTGACACACAGGCTTATTTAAACATCGTAGTATTGACGTCATGTGGCGTCAAATGGGCTCTAACTGAGGCCAGGCTTTCCATTCTCATTCAGTAGTCCTGTAAACCAACAGAGTCATCTCTACAAGAGTGTGTACGGTTTTAAACGTCTTCCTCTAAGACGCGAGTGTGAACGTCAGCTCTGTGGGCAGCAGTGTTTGTCTCTGTCAGCGGCCCTTCAGCACCAGCGGGGATCAAACACGGTGGAATAACAATCCAGGAAACCAAACATGCTAGAACTGAAGTCTACAGTTTCAGTTGGCAGGAGAAATAAAAAAAAGTTTTTTTAGAGAGATATTTTTATCCTGCATTGTAAAGAGTTTAGTGGAGAGGTGGAGTAAAAGAAAAAAGACAATTTCTCCTGAAAATATTGGTAATATGCACGACGAGAGCTGGTTATTGTTCAAAAAGACACAATAACGGTATCAATACCAGTCGAGTAGTTAGGGTCAGGATAGCCTATTGGTCCATAGGACCCGAACAAATCAGGTTACCAGTACCTCGGTAAGCATGGACGCCTGGCCGATCCTAGCACTTGAATGCTGCACAGGGCCAGGGTTTTGCCAAGAAGAGCAGTGGGATTCATAATAACGTATGTAACGTAGTAGCGTGTTTAATTAATCAGAGAATGCTTGCAGTGATTTGCTGCAAGCAAAACGATATAGTCTATTTATTTTTTTTAAATCTGGGCACAAAAAGGATCGATTGCAAGTTGTTTTACTGGAGAAGTTTCGATACGACTTGGTGTTGGGATATTCCGGTGGATACCTCACAGGTATTGAGTATCGATGCCCAGCGCTACTCATGACTTTAAAAAACACCCATGAAGGAGTTAAACCAGGTGCTGTTGTGAACTTCTAGTGAATCATCACCATCAGTTGCATCTGCTTACTGGAAGTTGTCGTGGGTCGTACAGCTGCACCCACCAAAACCAGTGTATCCACCCATTAAATTATTCAGCATGTAGGTGCAACACCTTGAGTAAAGTCAATGCAAAATCAACTGAACTGAATAGAATGCAACAGGGCAACCGTAGTTCCCCTCTCAAGAGGGAACCAGGTTATTCCAAGTAGAGCGAGAGTGTGTTTTCAGAACTCAAACCTGAGCCTTTTTTTCCTCTCATCTCACACGACCAGCTGTGTTTTTGTTGTCTTTCCCCTCATTTTCTGTCTTTCTTTTCATTTCAGAATAAGTGCTGACAGGGCCTTTCAAACACGGCAGAAACTTCTCTTTCTGCAGCCTCTTTGTCTATTGTTCACTTTGAGTTCAACCCTCAAAGCCTTTATGTCCAGACAATGCATGCGTGATCCATATCTAAGAACGTGTACACCGTAAAGAGACCAGGGGGGGGGTTCACGTGTCATCTCATCATAAACACCGTACGAGCACACAGCTAATGAGTCACACAGCAAATCCCAGATCCCAGCTGACATTCTGTGTTTTTTGGAGGACAGTTATGCAGGAAAGTTATTGTGGAGAGGAGGAAGAAACGGTCTCTCTCATTATCTTCATGCTCTCTCTCTTATAAAACCCTACATAAACATGACCTGCAGTAATAAACACCTCACCTGAATTTAGAAGGAAATGAGAGCTGTGGAAAGATTCTAGCATTGTGACTTACAGCCATTAACATCGCTGATACAACAAACGCCTCCAAAACATAATCTCGCGCTTTATCCATGTTACTCAGAGTCCATCTCCATGAAAACCCTTCACCACTCGAGCCCTAATATTTCCACTATCCCTTAAGTAGCTCAGAAAATAGATAAAATATTGTCTTCACGCCATGTCTGCTATATCTTCCAGTAATTGATTGAAGCCACAGGAGGCGACTGTACATCAAGTGAAATATTCGCATTATTTATCTCTGCATCATTAACAGAAATGGAAAATTAGCTGTTTCATGCAACATTTTAGAGACACTTCCCTGTTACTTCGGCTGTGACGCTCTATTTACGTACATTTTGGACGTGTCATGGACAACATGTCAGGTTCCGCTCGCTTTATAGACGTCGCTTTGAAATGACGGCTCCGAGCCAAATACGTCTCATTTTGTTAAATGGCTGTTGCCTCGACTCCTCTCTCTCCTCTTACTCGCCTCTTCCGCTTGCTTTTCCCGTGGGCGGGACTAAGGCACAAGGAGATGAGGGTGAGGAAAGGAATCAAGGATGCACAAAACTGGGAAGTGGGGAAAGGCCCATTTCTGTATCGCATTTCAAGATGAAGGCATATTCATAAATTATCTTCTTTTTGTTGATCCTATCTGGTAAACTGACAAGTTTATTTTTTTATTACTGTTGCCTAATGGGAATTTATCATCTTCATCTCCGCTAATTAAAATACTCTGAGAACGCTAGCCACTCTATACAGATGCAGCTATATGTTCAGACTCTTCTGTAGGCTTCTGTTTCCTTCTCACTGTCTCAGATTCATTTGCGATTTGCCCTGTTAGGGACCCACAGGCTACTTACAGCCTGTTGCCCTCTGACCTCTGGGAGGGGTTAAGTATGGGAATGAGAGGGTCACGGAGAAGCTAAGGGTTAATTGTAGTCCCTCTTAGAAGTAATCGCCAGCATCACCCACGACTAGTGCCGCCCCCACTGCCTCCCAGCACACACACACACACACACACACACACGCACATTTGACAGCTACAACAGTAGTCCGGCTCTTTATCTGCAGTGTCCCTTCATATCCTGGCCTGCAGGCAAACAGTCCCTCTTTTTATGTGGACAGATAGATGTTCAGCTTGTTTCCTGCTACATATTTTGCATACCACAGAGCACTCGAAGGTCAGGCCTTACCCAAGCCTCTCCCCCGGGGACTTGGGCTGGGACTGTACCCCTGTGTCACCCAAACACACAACCGCCCCATAGTCTCGGACGTCCTTGCGAGACTGAATACGGCAGCGACCCGTCCAAGTCTGCTAATCTGTTATAGCCCAGAGCACAGAGGGACGAAGCTTCGGAAGGATCTCTGGAGGAAGAGGAATGATAATTGGAGTGGAATTTTTCTTTTTTATCACTTAATTTATGGAACGATTGTAGTTTTTCATCCTATTTGAGCTTTTCATTTTGAAGGACAGTGTGGGACAGTGTGTGCATGTGTGTGTGAGAAGAGACATATACGTGTGTGTGCATGTGTGTGTGAGAAGAGACATATATGTGTGTGTGTGTGTGCATTCATGTGAGGCAGAATGGATGCGATTAGAGGACTGGGTTGAGCGCAGCAGGGTAAGAGGGCCAGATGGAGAGACGGAGGAAAGCCGGGGTTGGAGATGGGAGGGTAATTGGCTGAGATGAAAAATGAGAGTCCTTGACCTTTAGTTACCTCCGGGGGGACGGCTGATAGCACGGGAGCCCATCCCATCGCCCCGTCCCTGTGCCACTCCCTCACCCATAAAGATCTTTAACTACAGGGATGGAGGACGGGAGGGACAAAGGTAAAGACAGGCGGAGAAGCTCAGGGGGGGAGTCACTTGGTTGTTCTTGGGCGTGGTGGTCTTTTATTGTGTGTGTGCGTGTGTGTGTGTGTGTGTGTTAGGGTCTCAGCTGTCCCAGCCTCCATTAGTCTCTAATAGGGCTGTCACTCTGGGCTTTTAAGTCTGCTTGATAGCATGGCAGACAACCAACAAACCCGCAGCCCCTTCGCTTCCCAATCCCAATGAGCATTGCTCTCCACCCAACCGCTCATCCAGGTCTCATGTACACAAGCACGCTGGGTGAGACGAGTCCTACCTCAACCGCAACACCTGTGCGGAGGACAGACTCTCGACAGCGCTGCCTTTCTTTGGAACAGATCAACAACTACATGCGGGCTCCCGAATCTATAATGAGCGGAACAGTTTTGTGGGGAATTCCCCAGCGTCCCCGGTATGACCTGCTGTGTCTGTGTGCAGTGCGGTGACAGGTGCGTCCGTTAATTAAAGCTCAGAGCTAATGACAGGGCGGCAGAGCTGAAGCCTGGCTGAAAAGAAGAAAAAAACAGGGCCCTGGGGATGAAGCATTTTTGGCACGAGTGCACTTGTAGACTGAAATCCTCACTGTTGACAAATGACTTAATAAGTTGAAGTAAAGGAAGCAATCATTGTTGTTGTTATACTGTTCATTGTTATATGTGTATTGATAGTCTTTTAGAGAACTAAACGTATTTGGTAAATGGACCGCATTTGCTGAGAGCTTTTTTAGTCTTGGCGACCACTCAAACTGCTTTACAACACAAGTCGGCATTCACACACTGGTGGCAGAAGCTACCATACAAGGTGCCACCTGTTCCTCAGGAGCGATAAACATTTACATTCACAGCAATTTGGGGATCAGTGTTTTAAACATTTTAGTCCGCACGGGCCAGGGATTCAACCGCAAACATTTTCGATTAGTGGACAACCGCTCTACCTTCCTAAACTAGCCTCTCATTTGAAATGGTCTAGAAGCAAATAAGGCGTCAGGGTTTTCAAGCCCAAACTAATTAGAAAACAAAAACTCCATTATTCTACTGAATCAAACAAAAAGACAACACTTGTCTCCCTGACTGGCCACAAAACAGCAGAAAAGGAGAAGCAAAATGAATAGCAGAGGTTAATAAAGTCACCAACACTAACAAACACAAAGGATCAAGGATTAACAGAGCTGTGTGTGTCAAAGAAAGCAAAGTGTTTCACCAGTTAAACTCAACCACAGCAGCAACAGACAGCTCAGGGACCAAGAGGGCAGGAAGACCGACTCTGGGGAGAAACTCCACTGATTGTTCAATGAGATTCAGAGGTTTGGGTGATCAGGTACTGAGGGAGGAGCGTGGCAGGAAAACACAGAGAAAGAGAGAGAGAGAGAGAGAGAGAGAGAGAGAGAGACAGCTGTCTTCCAAGAAAAAGGCCAGAGGAAAAATCAGTCGATGTAACACATTAAACCCTTCGCTAAGCCCCGTCCCCTGGCTGCTACTGTCAGAGCTACCACTAACTGCTCTCACTAAATACATTATCTTATTTCTGGAAAAATTTAAATTTTAGAGAGAAAGAAGACAGAAGGGGCTGATGGCTATGATTGGCTAGTCTGCATTAGAGGGTGGGACTTAGCAAAGGGTCAGTAGAGTGCTGCAGGAATACGTCCTACAACCAGGAAGAGGTTCAGCATTCTTTGCACTTCCGGTCCGCTCGTCTTGAAGTCAGTGTTTTTATTGAATGTGTTTTTGTTTAGATGCCTGAGACAAAGTCTGAGCTTAACACAAGCTTACATTATGCTTTTTGTTCTACAATATATAATATGTCAGTAAATACCGGTCTGATGATAGCGGTTGCTAACAAGTGGCTGAATGAGACGACTAAACGTCAGTCCTCTGTTAGCTTAGTGGTGAAGTCATGTGACTGAGGTGGCGTTTGTTTATAGCCTTTAGCGTTTCACTTCTGACGATTGTATTCACGCTTCAAAAATAATAAAAGTGTGAAGATTATCTGTGAAGATTATCTTGCTGAACAAACGTGTAAGTATCATAAAGTTTTTTTTTCGGTTGGATCTAAAATCCAAAGGAAAAATCCTGTTGGCTTTTTGGTGAGGGAACCAGTGCGACGCTAACTTCCTGGTTGGCCTACAAAAATACACCATCCCCGCAGCACCTTATTATAGGTTTTCAATTTACTAAAACAAAAGAACGTTAAGTTAAATGTCTGATTGTTTTGTATTCCACAAATCTGAGTAAGAGAGTGAAGTAATAGAAAGATGCCAGAAGTGAATTAAATAAAAGGACACAGATGAAAAGCTAACGAGATAAGCTGATACTACCAGAGAGCTCAGACACACGGGGAGGGAACTACAGAAGAGAAAAGATCAGAAACAGGGAAGGATTGAACCCGAAAGAGCGGCCAGCTGTGAGGAGGTGCAGTTTGTCCTTGTTAAACTCGAGGCCCATGTGGCCGGCATCTGAGCCGGTTCTGGAGGTGATTTTTATAGCCACTTTTATAGCTTGGCAGGCTCACACTGCTCCAATGAGAGAGTGCCTGCCTACCTGCCAGTGCAGCCATTCAGCTGATGGAGAAGGAATAAACATGAATAATGTGCTGAACTTCATTCTACATTTAGAATATTAAAAAGTACCAAGAACCATGCGTCTTGAAAAGAGATTAGTTGGGGATATCGGGTCACACCCCCCCCCCCACCACCACCACCGTCCTTCCCCTTATGTCTTTTCTTTGTTACATCTCTTTGTCCTCTGCTCTATCCCTCGTCAATCCCTCCAGGCCTTTTTTGGACAATTAAAAGTTCACGGTGATATGTATCCGCTGGAAAGGAAAACAAACACGGCTGATTTCAGTCATGTCTTTCCCCCCCCTGATGGGTAACAGTATTACACATGTGCTGTGGTCACGAAGCCCAGCTTTCACCAACCAACAAGGTAAATGTTTCTGCATATAGAGGTTCTCCATCACATCTACCCCATTACTTGGCCATTACAATCAATGATGAACGCTTAATAAACCATTACGGTTGATACCAACAACAATGATGACTGCATTTTGTAGAGAAGCACATGGTTGACTATGTGTACTCACACGAATTTAGTCCTTGGAGATCGTTGTGTGCTTTTTTTCTTAAACAGTCGAAGAAGCACAGTCCCTTATAAGTAAAACCACACTCTGGGAACCTGTCCTCGTTCATACTCAAACACATACATTATATCTGCCATGCAGATCATTTCTTTTCATCCTTTCCCACAAAGTTCATTAGGTTTTTTGCTGCCGTTGATGTTTTGAGTTGCCAAGCCTCTCCAGCAACTCGCATTTCAGCCATTTCTCTCAGCGTTTGAACTGGAAATATGAAGCGGTTCAGGTTTCCACTGAGGGGAATTGGTGAGTGTGTGTGTGTGTGTGTGTGTGTGTGTGTGTGTGTGTGTGTGTGTGCATGCATGTGTGTGTGTTTGTGTGTGTGTGGCTAGATAGAGCTCTTCCGATGTAAGACTCTCTTGTGGTCAGACAGATGCTCGGCACACATATGGCGAGGCAAAGACCGGACAGGCAGAGGTTTTGTAAAAACAAAAAACATCTGACGTGAATATTGTAACAATAAAAGTAATTCAAAAAAGCCAAGTTTAGTGTTTAGAAAAGAAAAAAAATCGGACTGAACAATACAAAAATAATGCTCAGAAAAGAATGATTTTACTTGACGTCAGCGGGTCTTTCATTCTCATGCAAATGTTTACCACTGGACCGTTTGTGCTGTTTATTCGCCCCGAATAGCCAACATACAAACTGTACAGATGTTTGCTGTAAGCTAGTTAGCAACGTGTGTGTGTGTGTGTGTGTGTGTGTGTGGTTCTATCTGTGTGTTCAGCTCAACCTCAAACTGAAAGCAGAGTTCATCAGAAACTCCAGAACTTTCTCTGCCTTTATGAAAAAGATAAAAGAGCTCCGGGATATCTTTTCCCTCTCAAGTGTGTTTGTGTCTTTCCATAAAGTGTGTTTCAAATTGCGCACTAAAGTTACTAAAAGGAGCTTTTGTGATTTTGTGTTGATTCTGGCGGTCCCTGTGGTCATAAACGGTAGTGAATGGAAATGCGACTGCAATTAAAAGAAACCTACATTGTTTATCTCTGTGCGCCGAACTGCTGATATCTACAGAACTAGTCCCTTTGAAAGTGGCCTTGGTGCCTTATCTGACAACATAATGTACACTGCCAGAAATTAGTAGTACTACTATTTGACTTGGATTTATGCTTCAAACCACAACTCAAAAAAGTTTCTCACATGCTGACCTTGTAAAAATAATTAATGCTTTTATCTTCTGAAGACTTGACTACTGTAACGCCCTCCTTTCAGGCTTAAGCCATAAGTCACTCTCTCGCCTCCAACTAGTTCTCACTGGTTTTAACAGACAGCATCACATCACTCTAATCCCGGCTTCTGTCCATTGGCTCCCTGTTTGTTTTTTAAATCGATTACAAGATTTTACTGATCAGTTTTCAAAGGAGGTCTGGATCTGGACACGGCTCAGAGCCTTAGATCCTCGGGTGGGTCGAGGCTCAAAACTAGGTGAGGAGCCTGAGGAGATATAAGACTTCAGAATTCAGAAGTCATCTCTTTTAAATCGCTTCTTAAAACACATTTTTACAGACTTGCTGTAATGTGACATGGTCTTTTTATTGCTTTCATTCTTTTTATCGCTTTTATTGCTTTTTTCTTTGTATCTATTGTATTGATATGCTGTTTATTGTTTTACATATTGCTTTGTTTTATGTCTTTAAATGTAATTTCTGTTTGCTTGGCCTCACTGTTTGACTTTCTGTTTTGATATTGCCTTGGATCCTGCTTTTGCTTTCATTTTGTAAACTCTGGTATTAAAGGTGCTATATAAATAAAGTCACTATCATTAAAGTACTTATAGTATTAGTGGATGGAAACACACATCAATTGATACTTTATTTTGGCAATTTGGTGGAAATTCTTTTCAAACTTGGGCTACATTTGGATGGACATTTATTGACTTTACTTGCAATCGCACACGCGTCTAAAACTCACCTTGCTCTCTGTCCGAACACACGTTTTATTGTTTTACTTTCACACTTACCTGCATGAGAAAAACAAGTTAATCAAGCGTGAATCTACGAGGACAAGTAGCTCTCTTTCTTCGATCTGTTCTCAAGGTCCGTGTCAGGGATGGTCATCAAAGCGACATCCAATCTATCGGCTGACTTGAGACGTTCAAAGTGAAACTCACGCTGACGCACACGTCGGCTGCGGAGGCGATTGAGAGAAGTAATGGTTTGTCTCTGCGTCAGGTGACCACATCTGTGGGGCCTGTGTTCATGTTGGGGTAGCGACTGTGGCTAAGTGGATAGCAGGGCCGTCTTTCAATCCCCGGCTCCGGCTCTGCTAGTCGCATGTCGATGTGTCCTTGAGCAAGATACTTAACCCCAAAAATTGCTCCCGTAGTTGTGCCTACGGTGTAGAAATGTGATAGAATCTGAATTGTAAGTCACTTTGGATAAAAGCGTCTGCTAAATGACTGTAATGTAATGTAATGTTTTCATCATGATAATAGAGTCTCAACTCACCACACGGCCTCACTCCAACTCTTTCTTTCTCTCTCTTTCATCATGGCGTTGTTGTTGTGGAGGACTCGTGGATCATGGCCAGCTTAAACAGTTCCACCCCCCCCCCTCCTCCCACTTGCAGACTTTCAGAAACTGACTCAAGCGTGTGTTGTGGGTTCTGGCGAATGGCGAAACGGGGATGTATGTAGGAGGGAGATGGAGAAAAACAAGCACAAATTCAACTGGGGGAGAAATCGGTATTTAAAATGACTTGATTGGAAAGTGCTCATGTAGATATAGGAAGGCAGGGAAAAGCACAACTGAGAGGGGCTGAAAAGAAGAGTGGTGCAAAAGCTGAAACATGAACTCCTGCCAAACTATTGTAAGAGTAGGTGCTCCGCCTGCAGCTGCCCTGGTAAACTCCCCCACTGCTGGTTCCTCCTCCACATCTGTCCTCGTTCTCCCTCTCTCCTCCAGTGGCAATGTGATCACAATAACAGAGAAGCTCTCTTAAAGCCTTTACACACCGGGGCCATTTCTTTTTTTTTGTGCAATTAATTTGCACGTCAACATATTTCTCTGAACTCTCAGATTTTTCAGAGCTTTTGCAGCGCGACTAAAAGCATCAGCCAATCACATTGTGCGGAAATGGTTGAGTCGAGCCTGTATTTATATCCCATTCAGAGGCTCCGTATTCCAGACCAATGAAGTCAAAGTTATTCAACATATCCTCATACAACAGTTTGTATGATTTCTTACAAACAGTTTGTGTGTTTCCTACGAAAGCCAACAACACATGTCAATTTCCACGCATTACATGCATACCGTCTTTTCAAAATAAACTTACGTCTTCACAGGAAACTTAGTTAGGTTCATAGACTGTATAAGTAGTAGTCATCGTGACGTCACCCTTTGGTTTGTGGTCTTGAAGCCTGGAGTTCAGCGTTTTGCCCGTCGCCATGTTGGCTTTTTTGCAACCAGCGAATGAAAGTTACCATATTTGGATGGCGGAGAAGTGACTCAGAGACACCATATACGGCTCTAGTAGGGTAACGACCTGTGAATCACAAAGTAGCCTCACTCTAAAGCATCCCCTGCTTTATGGTCTATTTGACTCTAAATGGACCATAATTTACTAAATGAACATCATGCTGTATTGAAGAAGACTTGAAACTAGAGATTGAGACCATAAACTCATGTTTACAATGTTTACTGAGGTAATGAATCAAGTGAGTAGAAGAGCCATCTTCTCATAGACTTCTATACAATCTGACCTGTTTTTGTAACCGGAGGAGTCGCCCCCTGATGGCCAGTAGAGAAAATGCAAGTTTAAGACACTTCCGCATTGACTTCAGTCTTCAGAACCGGAGGTTTCCGCCTGATTATGTTTAGGCAGCAAAACTACTTGGTTAGGTTTAGGAAAAGACTGCAGATTGGGTTAAAATAACTACGGAAGAGCTGTTACTGAAGTTTGCATGCTACGTGACAAAAACCTCAACGTTAACTTTTTGTTTCATGCGCGGAACGAACCGCGGTCTTCTGGCTGGAAGTTTGACCTACACCTCCACTTGCAGACTTTAAACTTCCTCGTTCCTCGTAGACTACAGAAGAAATGCTTTTGTGGGATTTCTATGTATTACAGCTCATTGTTTTTCGTAGGTTTTGCAGACAGGAAGGCAGCGCAGACCAAATCTACTCCTTACATTCTTACCTTTCTCAATAAAAGCACTAGACATGTAACAAATGCAGGCGAGTATTCCACATTCTCCCATTGTCTACTCATCACACCCTGTATGTAAACGCCTTTAGGGGAAACGCACATGTGATGGATTGGTGTGTAAAAGTGTGCATTCCAAAGAAAGAGCGAAGCAAGGTGGAAATAACTCCAGGTTGATGCACGCAGGGTGAAATGGAGGAGAAATGAGGAGATGTTAAATGGAAAATGGCCGCCTGCCAAGTGGCAAAGTGCCCTTTCAGCTGCATGCTTGTTTTATACACACTCCTCAATCACAAACATTTCATCACCGAGGACAAGCCTCGCATGTCTGTGTGCGTGTGTGTACCTGCAATAACTTGTTCCTTTGACCATAAAATGTAAAAAGCTTTGTTTTGCAGAAGGACGGCTGAGAAGCGACTGTTTTGTTCTGCAGACAGGATTGCGGACACAGAGACGTGTAATTTAGAGTGCAGCCTTGTACTTCCTGTCAGCCACTCATAAAGAGAGATGATAACACACTCGTGGAGATGTGCCTGTCACAAACCTCTCGACAGGTCGTGTGTGTGTGTTTGTGTGTGTTTTTGCTTGCGTCAAACTCCTCTCCTCCCCGTCTGTGTTCAAAGAAGTGTATTGTCTGCTCTTATCTGTGCATCTGTGCGGAACAACTGAAGGGAGAGCCGCAAGCTTGTTGTTAAACCTTGTTGCCGCCCAGCTTTTAAGCTGTGATTTTTTTTAAACCTCTTCACTCTGACAGAACAGACAGAGACTCCATAGTTCTGAGTGATGGATGTTGCCTTTGACAGAGTCATCTCAGACATCAGGACAACTTCCTCCAGTCGGCCGTGAGCTACGGGACAGACGGGTGGCCACAAATGAAAAAAGAATCTGAATTAGTGAGTGGAGAAACAGATGCTTTCATGCAGGGCCGGAGTAGTCACTGACTGGTTTGATGAATGTGAAATTAATGGGGAATCATTTGGCTACAAGATCTCACAGAGCTAACACCGCACCACCTACTAACTCTCCAAAGCTGTCAGCAGCTTTTTTTTCACAAATTACCTCAGTTTTAAACCAGGTGTTTACAGCTGGGCTCATCATCATTCATTTCTGTCAAGGATATTTCAGTCTGCATTAAAATAATTATTGGCCATTTGGGGGCAGCGGAAACCAAGTTGTAGACACAACATTGACATATTATGAACTTTTAAAGGGGACATCATGAAAAAGTCACTTCTTTCAGTGCTTGTGCACATACATTTGGGTATCTGGAGTGTCTACCAACCCACAAACTGTGAAATAAGACGACCCAGTCATTTTTTTGTGGGTCGCCTAGATCAAAAAAACATGTGATTTTAACAAGCCATTTAGATTTGGCTGTGTCTCATGCAGGCTCATTACAGTCCCCAACTGTCTCCACCCACAGTCCCAGAACTACCTTTGCAAAGATGCACCATGTTTTTCAAGCCAATCGTAACAGACTGGGCTCGAGAGTGGGCCGTGTTTCAGACGGATGGTGGATACAGGTATATTCACACAGACAGTATGTAAAACATTTGGTGGCATCTAGCTGTGTGGTTGCAGATTGCAACCAACTGACAACCCCTCCGCTAACTCCTCCCTTTAGCAAAACGACGTGAGACGTGAGTCGCCGAGTGCAAAACCTTTTGTAATGTCGTTTGCCTCACACAGAGGCCATCCTTACTATAACAATACTACTTTTGGAGCAGAAGTCAGAAGGCTGGCGGCACCATGGTTTTGCAATCTGCGGCTCATGTTACCGCACTTTCACAAGCGTATAGAGAACTACGGTGGCCTTCAGGTAACGCAAAAAGGCCCTCTCTACAGCTAGTGTTTGGTTAGTTCGTTCAGGGCTACTGTACAAACATGGCGGTGCAACATGGCAGACTCAGAGAAGAGGATCTGCTCCCTATGTGGATATGAAGGGCTCACACCAAGCAAACAAAAACACGACGATTCTTAGATTCAGGTGTTTATACACTAAAGAAAACATAGTTATAGAGTATTATATTCCATTTCTGCTAACAGATCCCCTGAAATCCTACACTGGCCCTTTAAGTGTAAGTACAATAGCGGATATTAGAATGTCAAAAAAGTACAAACGTATAAAATGTTTCAGTAACAGTAATACATTTTAAGCACTTGGAGCTGCCAAACATGAGCCTTTCAACACAGTGTGGTAGTATTAGTACATAACTCTATTCAATGTGGTACAGTATAAGTATTGTTTCTGCTGTATTTAGAGCTCCCAGCTGAGTAGTAACCACAGTGAATGCAATAAAACTGAGAACTCTATTTAAAGAGGGCTCTGTTTGCTGTTAAAATGCTGGATCCGTGATCTGTAGCTTTTGCCCAGTGTGTTCTGTAAATGGTATCAAGTAGATTTAAGTCGCTATTTCGGTAAGTAAAAAAAGAAAAGCTGACAATTCCCTTGTATGCACTATACCCCACCGTGTCCGATTGTCAGTGTCCCGGCATGGGAAAACCTGGCTGGGTACGGGCCAGCTGGAGCGGCCCTGAGCTCCTCTGAGAACCAGAGTTACAAAGGCTCACTGTGCTGGAGTGGCACTGAGAACTGCACGCTGGCAGCGGCTCTGAGGCTTCACCAATGCTGGGCGGCAACACTTGAAAAGACCTGTGATTTTTCTGTCTGCCTTTCACCTCCATCCACCGCGTTCTGTTTCCTACTGGCGTCGCCCTGTCTCACCTCCGCTGTCTGTTTCTGTCTGTCTGTACATACATTTTGACAGTGGTGAGACGGAACTAGGCACATTTACTCAAGTAAATTCTGTAGGAGTGTTTCCATTCTATGCAGCTTTATGCTTCCATGCCACCACATCTCAGAGAACTACTGTACTTTTTTAACTCCACTGCATTTATCTGACAGCCTTAGTTTCTTAATAGATTACTGTTTTGAATCCCCTTCCTGTCCAGTGAAAACCATGTATCTGCAAATGTTGTAAGGATGAAGTCTTTCTTCTATGTGTTGAGGAAAATCCTCCTACTTCTTAAGCTAAATAATCTATTTGAAAAGCCTCTTGGATCAGCTGGAAAATGCATCGTCACAAAGCTGAAAACAGGCTGTTTATGAGCTCATGAAAAGTCGACGACATTCTCACTCCCAACTCGTATACTGGACGTCAACCTGTCTTTCTCTTTCCGTCTGTTTGTTTTCTCTTCCCCCTCTGGCTCTTCCTGTTTCCCGCTCCCTCTCTTGGTATCAGTGCCATCAGATTGTCACTTCCAAGATAGCTTGCTCTTTTGCTCAGCAAACCGTTGGCAGCAAAAGACAGATTGGCAGAAAGAGAGTCTGACAGATTTCCCTGCCGAGTTTGCACAAGTGGCTGTGATGTTTTCACCGCGAGACGTCTGGACTGGGATCAGGTGCAAGCATGGCACTAATCCCGCTATAAGAGGCCTAAATGGCACCCACTAACTAGCAGCAGGGAGGAGGGATAAAGTATTGGGTGCAGGTAATAACAGAACAGACGGAGAGAGTCGGGCAGCGGGGAAATCCCTGGTGAGGTCACACTCCAATATTCTGAGGCCTGAGCCCCCCCCCCTTCTAAAAAGAAACCCCCCAAAAAGCTGTCAGGGGGCCCGCAACCTACCTGATGCAACCTACTTCTCTTTGTACAACTGCACCTGGATGAATTACAGCAGGAGTCATAGCTGCATTCTTTTTAAATCACCCTGTGGGATATCTGTGACATTTAGCAGGATTTGTGAAACTCTATTTGAATCAGTAGTAACGCAGAGAGCCAAAGAATGTCCTGGACTGAGCTTCGGGTCTAATCACTTTATCCCTGCTTGTGACCGCATCACTACTGTCCCGAACACCCTTATACAAATACTCTACCGCAACAAGATTTACTACGGCTGAGGAACTTAGAGAGCTATAAATATCTAGGGTTACTCAAACAAGTTGCGTTTTTGTACCATTCCTGCGCCTAGTGCCTTTGAGTCGGGTACCTTTGTCCACAATCAGAGAACAAACAGCAAATATTTGACTTTCAGTTTTGTTAATCGGTGTCACAGATAAGGTCAGATACCACAAGGGTGGCGACTCTCACCCTGCAAGTTTCAACCACGAAGCAATCTTCCATTCAGGTGCCTCCTCTTTGGGAGGAGGATTTTTTTTAATAAGCTTTTCTCTTGTGAGATTATGAGTTTATGTGTTGAAGAAATACCTCAATATCTTGGGAAATATGCTAATCTACCTTCTGAGGTAGACGAGAAGATCAATACCAGGCTGCCTAATGTTGTACTAAGACAAATGCAAACAAAATAATTCTCGCCTGGGAGCAGCAACCAGCGGAGACTCCAGGAAGTTCCTGGTCCCAGCCAAGAAATAGACAGTGGCAACTGTTCGATCAAAACAACAATGGCGGCTCCTGAAGAGGTTGGCGCAGATGATGCAATAGCATAATCTATATCAGAGCTGGTGTGTATTTCTTCATTGAAAGAAGAACAAAGAATGACACTGGAGGTTTTTATCATTTGAGAAAATGATAAAGTATTTTTTGAAAGAACCTGTACTTTTTGAAAGTGCTTTCCAAACAGTTTCTAAAGACGGCTTCTCAGATGGTTTTGTGTAAAAAAACAAAAACATCTGGCGCGTTTGGTTAGCTTTTAGTTGGACACGGTCCCCTTTGGACAGAGCCAGGCTAGCTGTTTCCCTCTGTTTCCAGTCTTTATGCTAAGCTAAGCTAATTGTGTGCTAGCTCCCGCTTCATATTTACTGTACAGAAGTGGTATTGATCTTCTCATCTAACTCTCAGCAAGAAACCGTATTTCCAAAATGTCGAACTATTGCAACTCTCATGAAAAGCGATTAGTGGCTTAAAATCTCTCACAGATATAATTAATTATAAATAAATGTCAGTGGCAATACCATTTTTGTGGTTCACACGTCAGACAGGAGTCTTTTATTGCACAATGTTGAAAAAGTAATCATGTGCAATATTACTTTTATTACTTTTCAATAAAATGACTGAATATTAGTTTTCTATTTTAGTTTATTGTTATTATATTGTTATTCTATTCGGCACTGGTGTTAGCAATACATCTCATACACTTTATATTTATTGTTATAATTTTTGATAAATCTCTGGCACAAGAATTTCCTTTGGGATTTAATATATTCTGTCGTATTTTATGTGAAATATATTTCTAACAGCAGTTTGGTCATGTGACAAAGTTTGTTTCAGCTGCACCCTGAGGTGGGATGCACCCACACCCATACAGACTCTGATAAAGGGCAGCTCCTGACCCTCAATCCCCTAAAGTTTCAGGTCAGACTGGAGGTGAAGCGCCACCACCCTCAGCGCCTTCATGTTCAGCGCGTTAGCGCTAGAGTTGACCTCTGCATTATGGCCACTGGGTCAGAACAAGGTGTGAAGCCACTGACCCGACGTCTAAGCTGTTGTCTCTCTTTTTTTGTTCCCAGCAGACAAATGTGGCAGTTTGTTGGAGCCCAAACACAAAAAAATCAAAGTCGCTCCCCATTTCCTCCTCTCCATACCTATGTATAAATAAACATGTGTACAGGCAGTCGACTCACCTTAACTCCCCCCCGTCCCCTACTTAAATAAATATACAGGGGGAAGCGAGGGGTTAATAGGGCCACATTTAGGGAAAAGGAGGCGAAAGGAGGGAGGGGTGGAAGGTGAGGGAGGCCCAGGGGAGCTTATTATACTCAAACAGAGGAGACATTAACTCACATACACACACTTTGACACAAACCTCCAAACTTCTGTAACGCACACATAGAGACTTATTACTCTCCATGTGAAGCATATGCTGGCTTAAAGCCCCATTAACACACAACGTTTTGTAAGCGTACTTATTGAAAGCAGTTACACAGAAAAGTCACTGGTTCCTGGTGGGGTGACGCCCGCAAGCCATGTTACAACATGAGAATGAAATATATATATATATATATATATATATCTGCTTTGCGGGATATTAAATCGTGCGTAGCAAAGATTTGGAGTCTTATATGTTGTGCTGATTTTGTCCAGAGCTTAAGAGAACTTTATTACATTTTAATTAAAGCACTTGGTCTTCCTCTTTATTAAAAAAACATATTATATCTGTGATATTCATTTTATATTGTTCTTTTTTCTTTTCCTGCCTCTCTACGTATCTTCAGACAATAGTTTGTGTGATAACTTACAGAAAGTTAGTTATTTTTTATTGCGTTCCCCTCAACCCAGTCGTAAGAAGAAATGTTGGCGTTGTACATTTCTGCAAACCATAAAAACTTTCATATTCATATCAACCTCGTATCACACAATGCCCCGTGGTTAACGTTGTGACACGATTGGTTAGGTTTAGGCAACAAAACGACATGGTTAAAGTTAGAAAAAAAGATGTTTTCAAACAATCACGTAACAACGTAAGGTGACATTGTAAGGTAACAACGTAAGTAACATTGTAACTATAAGAAGTACACATGTTACCCTCCAAAAGTAAGGTTATTTAAGTCGATGTTGACTTTTGGTTTCACACAGGACACAAACAGCGGCCTCCTGGGTGAAAGTCCCATGTTTGTTTGACCCGATCCTCCCTACACAGACTTTGGATGCTGTTCATTATGCTAAAGTGTCTCCTTGCTATCTTCACTCGTGTCCTAACTCTTCCCAGCGAGGATTTAAAAAGAGAGATGCAAGGAAAGAAACGAGAGGAAAGAGGAGCCCAAGCTGCCAAATGAGAACTCCTTGGTTCCACAGTTGCTTCAAACTGTGTGCCCCGTGTGGAGGTGCAGTATTTATGCGTTACGTTGATAAGAGACTTCCGTGTAGGACGCCAGCCCTGCACATAGGTGGTATCGACAAATGCTGGGGGGGGGGGGCGCCATTCAGAATTCAAAATGTTTAATGTCAATTCTTTTTTACGAAGACTATTCCAATACTATTATTTCAAAATATTACCCAAAAAACGATATGGCCGATGAAATAGGCCTGATTTTGCACGCAGCATCACCCCGGTGCATGAACACAATGATTGGAGGAACGTGATGAGAGGTTCACCAACTAAGATCTGCCTAGGAGACCAAATTGGTCAGGTCTTTATACTACGTCACACGACTACCTTAGCAGCAGCCCTGCACGTCCTGGCTCATGATTATACGTAGATATATACGTATATAAATGAATAACAGCATTACTTTTGGTAGTAGTGAGTATGAGCGGTGAAAGAGAACAGCCTGCTCTGTGTGAGCTTGGCCCCGTTTATTTACAAGTGCTCGTTTTATGATCATCGCTTTAATTGATAGTTAACCATGGCTCTGCTCTCCCACTGTTGGATGAACATAAACAAGTACTAAAGCAAAACATGTGTCACTCTCTCAGCTCTGTATGTGTGTGTGTGCGCGTGTGTGTGTGTGTGGGTGTGCGTGTGTGCATGTGTGCGTGTTCACATGACCTGGAGTGTGAGAGCCAGGAAAGCCAGACTGGTTTCATTATGCTCCAAACTAGCCCATTATGGTTTAGGAAAATCATCCAAACCCTAAACAGTTGTTATGGCAACGGCATGTCACCTCTCCTTTTTTTTTTTTTTTTTTTTTTTTTTTTAACCTTCCTCACTCTCCCGCTCTTCACACTCAACACACACACACACACACACACACACACATACACATACACACACACACACACACACACACACACACACACACACACGGCCCTCGCTCTCTTTTCCCCCGGCGGTGAGTTATAGATGCAGCCTCTGCCCTCGGCCTAAAGAACAATAAACCAGTGGAAAAGATCACAGAGGGAGGGAAAAAAAAAACAGCAACAGGAGTTTGGAATTGTCGGATCTCTATCTTTTTTTCCTTTCTGCTTTATTTTGTTCAAAGGTTTTGGCCCGTCCACTTCCTTTCCTATAAAGTTCAGGTCAGGTGTCAGTGAGGGGGATACCAGCCCGAGGACCACGGTCAACATGTTTGTTGTTACTGGCAGAATGCACGTGGTTCAACTTGAATACTGGAAATAGAATCAATCATTTTAAAGTGTAACTGCATCCCTGGGTCTGAGAGAAGTAAAAGGGAAACAGATAAAATCACGCCCACTTCCGTATGATGAAAGCTTTGACGCAGCATCGACAAATATGACAACCAGAGTTGATGACAGTTAATACGACAGCTTGGAAAATAGCGACAGGGCATGGGGTACTGAATTTAATGGATTTACTGTTTATCAGACCACAAATTAGACAGGAATTACTTCCTATGGTCAGCAACCTCCGCGGCAACCTTCGGTTCTGAAGAGTGAAGCTAATGCTGAAGTGTCCTTAAACTTGCATTCTCTCTACTGGCCATCAGGGGGCGACTCCTCTGCTTACAAAATGAAGTCAGATTGTATAGAAGTCTAAGTTAACTTAAATTCCAGTAGACAGAAAGGAGAGAACAGGCTTGTGCTGTGATTGTACTGTAATGCTACTCTGTGGCTACTGGAAACGTAAAACCAATCGACGCTGAGGAGAGAGGAGAGGAGGGAGGTCTGATTAGAGGGTGTTAAAATTATTTTATTTCACGACGTTATTAGTCACAAATGGTCGGCTCTATCTCGGAATTGGTCTTGCAAGATTACGGCAGATTTAAAACAGTAGATGGTATTTTGAACCATGATTTATGAAGTGTGCAGTTATTCTTTAAATCTCTTTTCCTACTTGCTGTATCATGTTCACTTTCTGTTGCTGCCGTTGTTGAGTTTGTAGTGTTTTCCTTCATAGCACCTTGACACAGCTCTGTTAATCCATTAGTCTTTGTCTTGGTTAGCCTAGCTTTCTTTCATGTATTTTATAATAATTGAGTTTTTATTTTCTAGTTGGTGTAGGTTCTTTTGCTTGTTTCTGTAATATCAGTTGGTTTTTCTGTTCATCATCTTCATAACAATGTTCATAACAATGCCACTCATTTGTTACACTTTTCTTGCTTTTCTTGTCCCGTTTTCTTTGCAAAGGTCAGTGAAACATATTTATTACTCCTCGTGTTGCCTCAGACATAAAGTAACGGATGTGAAATACAGAACAGAATTTTGACAACTAGAATATTTCAGTTTAATTGAATAGTTCAAGCACTTCACTCAGTGTGAACATCGTGTTGCTTCAATAAATAGCTGGAATAAACTGATCCACAACATATGTCATACTGTCAGCGTGAAATAAGGTAATTTTCCAACAAATAGTTATTAGACACTCTTGTTTAAAATTCTGAGAATTCGAGAAGAAGATTAATGCAACTCGTGTGAATGGTCGATGTAAGGCCAACAGCTTAGCTTAGCATAAAGACTTATGCTAAGCTAATGTCTGCTAGCTGTAGCTGCAGCTAATAATCTGCTATCTCCTTAGCTAGTATGGCAGACAGTCAAAGTGGTATCTTATTTAATTCTTAGCAAGAAAGTAAGTAAGTTAAAGGGTTAAAGTTTAAATATACCTTGAGCATTCTGAGTGTGTGGCTTTAGGAATCTCAAGTGCACAGCACACATGCTGAAAACATTATTAATGACTTAAAGTGGTGTAGCATAGTGCTTTGCTTTGTGGCAGGTCTGGTGGTCTGGGATCCTTATTGGGTTGTGTTTGATGTCTCTTGTTAATGGCAAAGTCCCAATGTGTTATGATCGCGCACACACACACTTTATGTGAGCAGCCATTTGCCTTGTCGCCATGATAAAGCTCTTGGCGCTCTACCGGGGTTGTTTTAAAGCCCAGACACCCTTAGCCATTACTCAGGTGATATGCCAGCGGCTAGTGATCAATGTGTCTCTAATAGAGAGAACGGGGGGAGCAAAAAGCAAGAGAAAGACAGCGATATTGATAGAGAGAGATAAAGATAAGCACAGAGAGTGATTGCACTTTTACCTTCTCATCCATCACCCTCTTCGTGGAGCGCTAACTGGCCCTAACCTGCTCTGCAGTAATAGCCTGCCTGCATGTTGTATTTACGAGGTGCCATCAAAACAATGGCATTTATCTCGGCACTCGGATCATAAGCTTTCATCACTTTTATCATCGTGTCTTCGTCTCTGTGTGTGTGCGCAGGTGGCGGACCTGCTGAAAGGCTCGATGACCCATGCTTTAGCAGGAGTGAGGAAAGCTCAAGGGCTGGGTGTCGAATGCGAGGCGATTAATGCTCCTTAAAGTTCAGCCAAATCCTGAGGTCAGCGCGCGTGTTTCTGTACGTCTGTCTGACCTTCAATCTGTTCATCTGTCTCGCTGCCTCTCCACTCGGGAGGAGTGGGTGCACAGAGAAAGGCCAACGGGTTTTTTACGTGAGTTTCAGATTGAATGATGATTAAACCGCAACATGAGCGAGGGAGGAAACAAAGAGAAGAAGTGCATGGGAAAGGAGAGCTGAAGAAGCAAAAACTTCTGATAAATGGGTTTGAGTGAGACGGGGGAGGTGCTAGTGTGTGTGTGTGTGTGTGTGTGTGTGTGTGTGAGATGTGGGGAGGGTGAGAGTGCCAGGCGATGTAGGAGGGGGAGAAAGAGCGGGCGCGTCTGGAAAGCATCAAGCCGTAGTTCGGCATATGTGCGAGTGTGTGTGTGTGTGTGTGTGTTTTGCAGCTCCTCTGGTCTCTGGCTTGTTAACCCGCAGGTCACGGGCAGCTTCAATGCCTGGCACACAGCATGGGAATAATGACCTCTTCCATAGCAAGCACATGCTCATGAATAAACACACACAACACAGAAACATGCAAACTGAGTGTGTGTGCGTTCATGACGTCTTTTTATGTCATGCTGCTCCCTCTCTACGTCAAATGTCTGCAACACTTTTGAAGCCACGCTAGCTGTTTCCAGGGGACAACCGTTTCTGAAGCCAATGTGGAAGTGCCTTAAGCATTCTCCCCATCTACCATCCACTTCTTACACACAGTTGATGGCTGTTTCCCCAGGTTTCCAGTCTTTATGCTAAGCTAAGCTAACCGGCTGCTAGCTTCACAGTTGGCGCACGAACGTGAGAGCGGTGTCGATCTTCTCAAGCAACTCAATCAAGAAGGCGAATTCCCCAAAATTGTCACACTAGTCTCTGAATATTCACAGTAAGATTAATGTTACTCTCAAAGCTACAAGCAGTTTGTTTTGTTGGTACGGAGTCGCTCCTGGTTATCACTTCTCAGGAAGACTGGAGCCTGGTGCATCTGAGGGGGAAAAAACACGTCTTCTCCTCTGAGATAAGACAAGTTTAGTGGGAGGCCACTCCTTTTAGAGCGGTGCTTGGGTCTTTGATCAGCGGTGTAATGTGTGTGTGTGTGTTTGTGTGTGTGTGTGTGTGTGGGATGTGTGTGTGTTTGTGTGGGGTGTGTGTGCGTGGGATGTGTGTGTGTGTGTTATAGAGAATAGTAGAAAAAGACCAGCAGCTGGTGTGTTGTGTTTTGCCCTGTGAGACCTGGACCAGGCTGGTGTTGTATTACATGTACTAGTGTTGCAGAGGCGAGGTGGGGTGAGTTGGCTCGATAGCCGAGAAGTGAGGGGTGGCAGATGAACAGGAGGGGGATTGGAGGGGGGCTGGCAGTGAAGCCAGCATCTGACACCCAAAGCGCTTCTCATGCTCTGGCACGGGCTATTGTAGTCTGGAATTTGAGAAATGCATTTGATCGGTACAGAGCGTCCGTGCGGGTGTTATTTTGGACGACTCCTGGGGACAAAACAGCCACCAGAGAAGGAGAGGAGGGCAAGGGTTACCTGGTGAATACTTTTACTTTCATCACACATGAGAGAAGCATCCAGCGTTTAAGTGAAGAATGTAGGCCCTTTCTGTCCAAGCTCTGCAATCTAACGAAGAGAAAGAAAGAAACAATGCATACCATATAGCACTTTTAACCTTTATGGGGCGAAGTGAGCATCTGATTAAAAGAGAGAAAAAAGAATAACATTCCAGTTCACATTGTGTGGATGACAGGAGTGAGAAGGAGGAGGGCCTGGAGATATTATATCTGGCTCTGCACACTCTCAGCCTCCCTCCTCACTCAAAGGGAATCCCATCTTTTCTCTTTGACCTCTGCATTCCTCGGAGTCATTGCAAGGTGTTTGTGTGTGTGAGAGAGAGAGAGATCGGTGTTCACCTTCAAACTACTAGAAGTAATTAATACGATCCTCGGCCACGTCGTTGTGAGGGTTGAGTAACTCAAAGAGGGAAACCTACACCTCGGCGCTGGCTTCAGTGTCTCATCCAGGCCGACCTGCAGAGATGTGTTTACCGCGGCTGAAGAATCGGTTCAGTCTTTCATCTTTGTCTGCAACGCGGAGATGTGACGTGAAACTTTAGAGTTGCAAGAGATATAAGATACTTTGTACAGTGTTGGTTATCGTTTTGGTGCAGCATGGGAGCTCAGGTGTAAAGAGAGATGGAAAAAAAAAAAACACCATGAACCATTGCAGCAACGCACACAAAGAGGAAGCGTGGATGTGAAAATACATTATATGAGCAGTTCACTCCCCAGCAAAACAAGTACGCCAACAGGCAAAAATAAGTAGTTAATTCCAGTGCTTGCAGAGCAACACAGGTCAGTGATTGGGTTTTATATAGATTCTGCTGAGTTGAAATGAAATAAAGATAATGATTCTCAGAAATGCATGCTTGACATCTCTGTTTGTGCAGTTAAGGTTATTCGATCAAGCTAATAAAATAACTTCAAGAACTACTTTTTAGTAGTGAAACAAGTATTCAGGTCTTTTACTTGTTTCAATGTGCTGATTTGGCGGCTAGATGCCACCAAATCAGCGACTGAAGTCAAAGTGTAAAAAGCACAATAATTCCCCTGAGTTTTACTTGAGTCAATGTAGTTAATGGTTATTTTCCACCGTCCTCTTCCACGGTGCAGCTGCTACATTTCATCTGCGATTAAAAAGCCTTTGACATGAAGCATAGAACAAACGGAACAATCAATTTAAAAGACTAATCCATTGTGCATTGAGACATTTAGACAGCTAGGGCATGAGCCTGGAATGCTGAGTCGGCAAAAAGATTAAAAAACAGAGCAGAACGTTTTTGTAAACCTCACTGGGCACTTGGAGAAACATTGCTGGAAGTAGATCAACTCGATGTGGTCGATCCTCTTTTTATAATGAATGGAAATGTAAATAAACTAGTCATTTCACTACATGTGGTACCACTCCCCACGTCTGCGACTGTTTAGGATGGATTGGTGCTTTCACCCTAATTGCTTTCAGGCGAGACCATGAGTGGGTCGATCATTGAGCACATACCGCCACCTATTGATGGAAGACGGTACTGCAGCGACAGCAGCAAGCTGATATTTGTAGTTTAGGTTGTAGGAGGACACCTAGTGGTACAGTAAGCTGTTCAGAGTGAAAAGATTCAGAGGACATGTGTGAAAAGTGTGTTTATTGAAGGAAACAAGGCAGCGTAAAAGGACACTATACTCTACACTACACTCCTGGCTCATTGCATCCCACTAGTCACCAAACCGGATAAGTGCATCCAATGCTTTTGATCAGTTCTATATGAGAATTAGTATTTCAAGGATTTCCATTTTTCCCCAAAAAGAGCTGTTAACTAGAGAAAGCTGTAGTGTCTCGTCAGGGCTGGGTGTAGCGCAAGTATTTCTTCCCAGAAGGCACCTCTTTGGTGGTCACACCGTTGGGGAAGAGAGCAGCGGCTTCAGCATCAGAGAGCGACGGGATGACCATGACTTTCTGACCAGGCTGAAAGAGACATCAAGGAGGCGTGTTATAGGAGCAGGACTCCAGTTTTTGAATCACAGCGTCACTGTGACGACAATTATGCAGCAGCATCATATGGCTCCTGTGTCACGTGGCTTTTTCTTCAGTGTTTTCACTAAAAGTGAAGTCACATGAACACCTAAATGGTCTGTTTGGAAGGGATGCACTTGCAGTTTTTAATAATATGTAGCGGTTGCTCTCATGGAGGTGGAATGCACTTATTTTAACTCTACACAACAGTGTCTGCTCAATGGATTTACTGGATGCTGATCATCACTGATGTCGTCAGCTTTGGTACTTTTCAACCTGTACCATTTTCCCCATGCGTTTGTGTCTAAGTGACCAATTTATTTTATTTATTATTTTTATTTTTTTTTTTTTTTAAATTGGTCCAGTATTGAAGGAGACATTTTGCAGACAGCAGCTGCTAAAAGGTCTGCAATATAATCGCTCGGGGCAACTCCTCTCCGTTATTATAGGTCCACTAAAAGTGGCTCAGATTGTTGTTATAAATAAGAATCCTACAGAGAAATAAAATGTTTTTCTGTACCTTTTACTTGTTCCGGTCTGTTTGTTATTGTGTCTTGTGATTTGTTGCTGGAAGGCAACGGTGGGAACATGAGAGAGGAGTGCTTTGTGTTGTCAGAGTTTGTTGTGTTGGACTACAGAAAGCGTAGCTAAGTGTTAAATACAAGATTTTTAATGTCATGGCTGAATATTTAAATGATTTCAACAGTGTGGATGAGACGCAAAGTTTCAGAACAAAATATCAGAACGATACTTCTGAGAGTGACACTTTGTTGAATGCAATAACAAACAGACAGGATGAAGTGAAAAGGAGGGTTTTTCCATAATGTTGTCAGACATTTAATCTGAAAACAAGAGCAAAAACAAGCACTTTTAGTGGAGTGAGTTGCCCAAATGCACTTTCAAAAATCGTGGTCGCTTCCACACGCAAAATACCAGAATGAACTTTTACGTGTCTACAAGACTGTGGTTGCTGCTGCACAGAAAGTTCATCATCAACAGATCAAGAAAGTGACAGAATCCATGAATGGAAGGCTTATTATGGTTATTGAAAAGAAGGGGGGCTATATTGGTCACCGATTTGTTTTTATTTTTTTTTTTTTTTTTTTTTAAATGTCAGAAATGTTTATCTGTAGATTTTGAGTTGTTTGTTTAATATTCGTTTTTCATTTAGTTGCATAATAATTGTGCACACATAGATATTCTCCTAAGAAAGCCAAAACCTCACTTTTACATTCTTAAATATTCAGGTTTGAGGTTTATTAACATTTTGGATTGACCGAGAGCTCTGTAGTTGTTGAATAATAAAATGAATCCTCAAAAATACAACTTATGCATGCAGTGTACATTTTGCGAAGTGTGATCATTTGCTTTCTAGCCAAGAGTTAGACGGTAGGCATCCCCTCTTATATCTGTACGCTGAATATGAAGCCGGAGGAAGGAGCTTAGTTGAGCACAGTTCACGGCTACAGGTGAATAAACACGCGGTTTAACCGTTTACCTTCCAGTCGACGGGTGTGGCCACCTTCTTCTGTGCAGTGAGCTGCAGAGAGTCGATAACTCGGAGCAGCTCGTCAAAGTTCCTCCCTGTGGTGGCGGGGTAGAGGATGGACAGCTTCATCTTCTTGTCTGGGCCGATCACAAAGACCTGAAGAGGGTTAAGATGTCACAGGGTCAACATAGCACCCACAATATGCTTCTTTTTTCTGTTTTTGTAAATATGGTGATAAAGTGGCACACAAAACAAATGGAAAATACTGGGGAAACAGCTTTGTTGAGGTGCAAACACTTCATCATTTTGCTCCAACTTGACTGGCTCCCAGACAAAAGGATGTGGTAATCAGCTGCAGCTAAATTTGAGAATAAAGACCAAAACCTAAAAAAATTTTAAAAAATTGGTGCTTCGCGGATTTTTTTTGCCAGTAAAAGACTAATTTCACCGGCATCTGTACATTTTGGATCATGATGCGGTCTTGGCAATGTTTTTTAGTGACGCAATACAAAGTATGTCCGGCATTGAGGACAGGACAGAGGACAGGTCTCTTACACAGCGAGCGGTGAGGGGCATCCCATCCTTGTCTCTCTCATCGGGGTCCAGCATGCCGAGCTGGACAGACAGATGTCTCTTGTCGTCAGCGATGATGGGGAACGGCAGAGGGCTATCAGCCTCATTGTTGAACGCCATCACATCCTGTAGGAGGAGGAGACACATTCAGACTTTACACCTTTGTTAACGCACGTACATCATCATCATCCTCAGTTAATCATTCTCTCCGTCCTGACAGCCGTCTCCTTCACAGCGGCACAGGTTTGATGAGTGACCAGAGACATTTAATCTTCAACTCCAATAAGAGCTCAGACACTATGATTGTAGAGCAAACACTGTAAATGTTAATAATTATCATCTGGAGGGCAAAAGGAGAAAATGCTACTTTCAAAAAGTAGTTTTCTGCATTTTTTAGCAGGGAAGCAGGATCGTGTTACTGTTAAATAAAAAACATAATGTAAAAGGTTCATGACATGCAGCACATGGCCTCCAGGCTAACTTTTAGAGCTACAATGCATAGTGAATTACTTATTAAAAAAAAAAAAAAAGTATGCAATGTATATCACAATTAAAAAAGGTATAGATAGAGGTGTGTGTGTGTGCGTGCATCCCCAACCTTGCTCCAGTTGCGGTGATCCTCCACACTGTCTACGGACAAGGCGATCATCTTCACGCCTCGTTTCTTGAACTCGTCGCTGACATTTGAGGCACGGGCAAGCTCGGTGGTGCAGACGGGAGTGAAGTCCTTTGGGTGGGAGAACAGGATGCCCCATCTACAGAGGAAAACAAACACACACAAACACACACACAAGCACTGAGGCCTTTGCTCTACACATCGTCTTCTGGCTCAGAAACCTCAATGTGAAAAACTGTATTTGGAGGAAAACAGCAAATAAGGTCACAGTCATCAAACGCTCACATGTTCCTGTTGAAGACAGAACTTGCATTAAGCTCAGAGTGTATGCACAAGTTCAAGTTACCACACTGAATGCAGTAAACTAAAGGTGAAACAGAGGTAAAACACACATTACATAACATACACCTTTGCGCTGTATTTGTGTCTGTTGTAGTTGTGCATGTACGTCTTCATGTTTCCCATAAGGAAGACAGAAACAGAAGACATGGCTATAAAAAAAAAGAGGGAAAAGACAGAACATTAAGTCTCAGTAGAGGAAATTCCAGCCGCAGATTGAAACAGGTGTCTGTGAATCTGGCAGACTGAAGCTCAAAACCCAGCTGTGCACTCACTGAAAAATGTCCAATGAGGGGTGAAGGGTCAGACGGTTGGGGAAGTTTTTCTGCCAAAACACTTCCAATTTTTTTAAAGGAGAATTCTCCCATTAATCACACGAGTCTCCTGCTTCGCATGATGCATGTCGATTTATTTTTTGAATGTGTTGGAACATGCCATCACATGGGAGAGAGGAAACTGGAAAGCTTTGTTCCTCACATGCATTGTGATCAGCTGAGTATCGGGTGACCAGATGCTCTGGTTAGATTGGGACACTCCCCATCAGTCAAAGCAGGGAGAAACTGGATACTGACAGTTTGTAAGAGGGATGTGTTCAGAAGACGGTGTTTTTTGTTTCTAATCATTAAACAGGAAGAATGATTTAAAAAAAAAAAAAAAAAAACATGAGCTATACATTTTTATTAAAACAAAATATATGATCCATTCTAAGATGCAACTTGAAACTTGAAACTGTTATTTGGCAGTTAACTGGGAGTGTATAGATCCAGCAGTTTGGAAAGTTGGTCAAGTTACACAGTTGCAACACCGTCTCTGCTCCTCCACCGTGTGCACAACCCTCAGGATAAGAATACAAATAGTATAGAATACAAAAGTCTCACAGGATTGGATGTGAGCACCGAGGCACAGTTCCAAGTTCACATAAAACACACAATGCAGGCCTTGTCCTGACTGGGCCAACAACTCACTAATGAGCTGGGCCAGAGAAAAATACAGAAAGTCATGCTTGTGTAACAGTCTCTGTGTCAGCCAGCAGGTGTCGCATCACGGCAGTCACACAGTGGGATCACGGTCAAGTGATCTGGACTGAAAAAAAGAGTCATCACTTGAACTCAGAATTAAATCCTTAATACTCAGATCAGCGTTCAAGCTTCTCAGTCTGAAGACAGGCGCATGCGCACACAACCTGCACAATCAAATGTTGCACTGTTAACAAACATAATTCAAAACTCAAGAGTAAAAACATAATAGGGAACGCATGCGCGTGGGAGTTTGCAGATGTGCACACTCACGAGCTGCCCAGGAAATCGTGGAACTTGATCCTGCCGATGGTGGTGTCGGCCTCGAAGTTAGGGAACTCGTCCCCCAGCAGAAGTCCAGGCATGGTCGGCTCTTCTCCGCAACTCAGAAACAAGAAGAAAGGGTCTGTCTGGCTTCCTGGAGTGTGATCAGCGCCTCATGAATGGACCCGGATATCGGCGGGGTTTATTTACATTACGTCGAGATCATCGACCAATCAGATGCGAGAGAGCTTTTCTTTTTTTTGAATAACTTTATTAAAACAAAAATGACACTTTAAAAAGTAGAAAGATAAAATACAAAAAACGTGAGCAGTATATTACTGTTATCATGGATGTATAAAGGGAAATGTTATAACAATAGAATAGTCAGAAGAAACCGGTCACATACAAAAAACACAATTACCCAGGTAGCTTTGCGATTAGAACAACAAAGATGACGATTCTGTTCAGTGTTTCCGGACGTGATAAGAATTGTGAAACGTCCAACAGATGAATTAAAGGAGCGACAACCCGCACAGCACTGCAGACAATAGAGAATTTACCACTGCGGGTCAGCGACATCACACCTCACTACATTCACCGGTGTATATACTAATAAAATGCCGTCTCCTAAAGCTAAAAACCCCGGTCGCGGAAGTGGAAGCCCAGTGCTTGGCAGCAGCTCCAACGGCCGCTACGAGTTCATGTCGCTAACGAAGCCGCTGAACCGGTCCTCAGTGCCGCCGCCGCTCCTCCTCCAGCGGCAGGGCTCCGACCCGACCACCGCCCGCCTCCGTGTCTCGGAGAGCCCCACTCGGCGCCGGGGCTCCAGCTCCTCCACGGGCTCAGCGAGCGGTCAGGGTCCGCCGCCGCCAGAAGTGGACGGTTTACGGCTCAACCCTTCCTTCGTCCGTGTGGCGCTCAGCTCGCTTCTCGCCATCGACCTGTGGATGTCCAAGCGGATCGGGGTGTGCGCCTGCGAGGACTCGTCCTGGGGCAGCGTGCGGCCGTTGATGAAGCTGATAGAGATATCCGGACATGGCATCCCCTGGCTGGCTGGCACCGCCTACTGCCTGTACAAGAGCGACAGCGCTGCAGGACAGGAGGTCATGCTCAACCTTTTCATGGGTAAAAACACTTTGTGTTCATCTGTTGTCACATGCAGACAGGATCCTAGGTACCTTCTGCTCCTCCTCCCCCTCCCATGCACACCTGTTCCATCAGAGCCCACATGTGATCCCACCTCCTATGACTAATTATATTAATTTCCCGACCCACTTTTCCTCCATTTTCTGGCAGGTTCTCACATTCAGATCACAACTGTTGTTCATTCTGGCCTTAATACACCTCTTGTTTGCAGCTCTGCAGCTGTAGCTTGCTCCAACAAACACCTTATGAAACCACAAGAGGGGCAGAGTCGTGGTGTCTGTCACAACTTCACCTGCATTCAAGGTGTTAAAGTCTGAAGAGGCCAAAACTCCAGGGAAATGTCTTAAGTCTTAACAAATTGTGTTCTATATTCTACAAGTGTTGCTGGAGTTTTGACCTCTTGAAACCACTGGAGGGAAATATGTTCCAAGATTTCAAGAAAGGCAAAGTGTCGACCAGAGTGTGCAGCAATGCAGGTCCATTAGAAATATTAACACGCCACACACGCACGCACACACACACACACACATACACACTCTTCTCCAGCACACCAAATGTTTTCCACCATGGAAATACCAATGTTTTTTAAACTCTATTCGATACCTATACTTTTTGTTACAATTTGAATGATACAGATACTGATCATATGTGATTTTTCAACATAATGGTTATTTAAAAAAGTACTACTAACGTCTTTATACTCAACGGCAAATCACATGACGCATACTGCCGTCTTGTTGTGAGTTGAGAGACAGGTTTTGACTCTAAAGGACTTGCATTGAAGCTCACGTTGGTCTGCGTTTAATCAGAGACATAGCAGAGTTTTGTTTTTGGGCTGTAAGTTGGTTTGTGACAGTAATGCAGCTTTCTGTTGGATTGTGTCAGTTAACAGCCAGTAAAGGATATACATCTATAAGGAATTAAAACGCATGCTGCATGCCAAAACCCCCCACTGTGCACAAGTGATTCTCTTGTTACAGGAAGAGGATTTGTGTGTCTGCCTATTTCCAGAGGTTGTTTTTCCAGTAACACAAGCTCACAATGATGTGAACCGATATGGACTTTTGATTTGTGCTCCTCCTGTGCGTGGGTGAATTCATGTTTTATTTTTAGGTAAGATAATTGAAGTGTCAGATCGGTAATTATGAGGCAGGTAGAGGCAAGTCTGTCTCCCCATCATCTCATGCACGGCATGCAATTGTGCATGTGAACCAGTTACGTGTTCGTCACAAGAGTCTGAATAGAAGAAGTCAACTAATAGCAGGCTGCAGATAAACGTCCAAGCCAGCTGCACAGTCTCATCATTGTAACCGCAGCAGTTATTTAAAAGTTGAGTTGTTGTCAATAATGTATACAATGTACCGTTGCATATTCATTTTGATGAAATCCTTTCATTGGACTCCCGGCAGCGATTGGCTCGATGCCACCTGGCTGTTGCATGAATATTTCAGCACTGCAGACCTGGAGGACATAAAGCAACTGCTAATAAAACATAAAGAGACATCTCTCTTTATTCAAGACTCTGTCGAATCAAAGGCCAGCCTTTTTAAATATAAGATAAGCTCAGATAATCCTTTATTAGTCCCGCAGCGGGGACATTTACAGGATTACAGCAGCAAAGTGGATAATGCAACAAGAGACATAGTAAAAAAAAAACATAAGATTAAAGCAAGCAGAAAAGCTGCAGATATAAACTGCTCTTCTTCACAACGAATGACGTTTTGAAGCTTGGTTCTGATTTGTGTATATCATCCCATCCAAGAAACTAAGCTAATGGGTGACATTCTGCTGTATTAGGATACAAAGATAACAGCTGTTATTTAGAAGTATGAATCTTGACTGACCTCATGATTTGATTGGATTACGATTGTCGATGGATCTCAATGTGTCTCATCTCGTTAATGTGACTACATCTCCTCCCTTCATCCCCGCCAGGCCTCCTGTTGGACCTGCTCCTGGTCGGCATTGTGAAGGCAGTGGTGCGGCGCCGTCGGCCATCACACAACCGCATGGACATGTTTGCCACCTTTTCCGTGGACCGCTACTCCTTCCCTTCAGGCCACGCGACCCGCGCCGCCATGTGTGGGCGGTTCCTGCTGGCTCACCTGGTGCTGGCCGCCCCGCTGAGGGTCCTGGTCCTGCTGTGGGCCGGCCTGGTGGGGCTAAGCCGAGTGATGCTGGGCAGGCACAACGTGACTGACGTGATGTTTGGGTTCTGGATGGGCTACTGCCAGTATAACCTTGTAGAGATGTTGTGGATCTCGCCTCAAACCCTGCAAGGGCTGCTGGGACAGTTGGCTTAATGTTAAGCATCGAAGGAGGACGAGACACGGCCGTTTAAATCTTGATTGTTAGAGCACCTGCACACCTTTTGTCTTTTACACGGATACATCAGAGAAATTGTCTTTAGACTGGAGAAGAGAGCTCCATCACATGCAGCTTTGTTCTGCTGTTATTTGACACTTACAGGCACGTTGAGTTTTTTGGAACGAGCTTTGTCCGCTTGGCGTTTAACCTCGCTATTTTTGCAGACTCCTCCATTTTCAAAGCTTCCTCGCTACGTTTTGAAGCTCAGAAAATGTCCCAAACACGGCAAAATGAAAAGAAAAAAAAGAAACAGAGAGACCAGCACACACTTGTTGTAGGTCATAAGTAATGATTAAGAGGGATTCATTTTGCACGAGTCTACACTTTGTTTTTAAGGAAAGTCCTACTCATTGTGCTTTAAATACAAAAGCCTTTTGGCCCTCATGACTAGCCTGTCTGTAATCAATAGAAACAACCACCTCACTCCCCCTACGGGCCCGATTCACTGGAAATGATTTAAACTGCAAGCTGAATGCTTTTGTTGTTAGAAGAGTGCGGCTGGTTTTCCGCCTGTCTGTCCACATCCGGCGATCGGCGGAGAACTTTGAGGAGTTTTGAGAATGTCGGTTTTCCGCGAAGAGAAACCTGCACAGAGTATAAAAGATCCAACTGGTTCCTCACAGTTCTGCGTCAGCTGATGTCTGTGCGACCGTCCAGGACGCTTTAGATATACTGAATACTTTTACAACACAGAGCACCTTTTCTTATTTTTTTTTT
Source organism: Anarrhichthys ocellatus (assembly GCF_004355925.1). Classification (NCBI taxonomy): domain Eukaryota; kingdom Metazoa; phylum Chordata; class Actinopteri; order Perciformes; family Anarhichadidae; genus Anarrhichthys; species Anarrhichthys ocellatus. The sequence continues at coordinate 1,611,223 of NW_022280072.1, forward strand.
ACACCTGTAAGTTTACATTACATGGTTAGGTCTGCTACGGAAGCACCTGAGAGGCAAGTAAGAACAATTATTCTTGTGAATTTTAAGTCTGATCTAAACTGCCAGGATAATCTTTCTAAGTTCCTTAAAAACAAAAACATGACATTTTTTTAATCAGGATAATTCTTTTCCAGTATTTGTTGTTGTAATACTCATTTCGGCCACAAGAGGCTGAACTGCACCTCTGATTAAAATACATTTATGGCCAAAAAAAGACATAATATTATACACAATAGATGTATCTTGTGTTTAGAGTGCACGGAGACATTAACACTCACCTGTAAGAAAACAGGAATTAGTTTAGTCCTATTTAGAACACAGGGTAGTGGTGCACTTTAGCCTCTTGTGACTGAAATGAGTATTACAACAACAACAACATCCGACTTTACCTGACAAAACTCTTCAGCAATGTAAGATTATCCTGGCAAAATAAAACACGGGACAGAAAACTATTCAGATCAGCCTTCCATCACCAGAATTATTATTTGATTCTCGCCTTCCTCTCAGGGCCTCCGTACTTCTTTGCTGTCCACCATTTTTCAAAATGCGTTTTTATTTTTTATATATATGGAACAAGGTGTATCTGAGCTCCACCAGGGGAGGGTCCGGTGAGGACATACCTGAAATGCATAAGTTCATACTGGATCACCTGCTCTGAGGATCATGGCCCCGCCGGTTAAATCTACATCCAAGCAGATTTGGATGTACTGAGACTTTTTAAAATGTATTGTTAATTTAAATGAACACTTGTGAATCCATTGATAAGCATTTGTTAGAATGGATATGGGGCACTTTAAAATAAGAGTGTGTGGATCCATTTGGGTGGTTTGCTGTCAGCGTGCTAGAGTTCTGCACTGTGAAAACACACTGTCTTTGCACGCACTGTAATAATTCTAGTCTCACTGACTCGCATAGACATTTATTCATTAAGTTAGACATGAAACCAGAATGTGTAACTACGCACGTCATTCCTCTACCAACTCTTAACTATCACTTGGCACTCTGGCTATATTTCTCCTGACTGTTCACATAATGTTTGACATTTTCCATAAAATTCTCAGTTAAAGATTTAGCAAGGCAATAATGTGTTAAAGGAATTAACAGCCAAGTGTTGCAGATCTTCCCACAGTTAATATTTGATGATGGAGTGACCCGTTGCATCTTGATGTTCAGACACAAATGTGACTCTGTGGGTCAGTTAGTTACTGCTCATTGTGTGTTTGGGGCACATACAGTTCCTCAGACATAGTTAAAGGTTAGTCCGACTCGCTGACCGCAGAGTGAATGACAGCGGTCACGATGTAACACGGACGAGTGTTTGACGATAGCGCTGCCACGGAGGCTGCTGACCCGTACACAAGCCATTTGTCAGCACAGCACTTATTTACAAACGCAACATCACAAGATTAGTTTATGTGATTGTTGGCAGATAGGTAGCAAAAGTAGTAGCAAAGAGATTTAAAAATTTAAAGAATATCATGTGCTGTGTTGGTGTTGACACGACCTCTCTGTCCGCAGATTATTCAGTGAGTTGCTCAACAGCTGACTCCGTCTCGCTCGCTGTAAACACGCCAGAAACCAGAGCAAGTGTAGCCTAGTTTATGTTTGTCTGTTATGTGTCTATTGATTAAGACTACGATGGGATATGTGGACGTGTGATTTCTGTGTGTATTTTGGTTATTGTTGAACCATTTTTTTTAAGAACCAACGTAATTTAACAGCCTGTTCCCTGGTGTTTCTGTCTCTCTGCAATAATTGACAAATAATCCCAGTGCTGGTGATAGTATGACTGACATACATGATCTGTTGGTTCCACTTTTTCCATTACCCTTCTGTTGAAATCTTAATATGCTGGACAGTGAACTTGTGACCAATTTGATTGATTGATTTTGTTGTTGTTCCATGCTGACACTGATTTGTTTACAGAATAGATTTTACACATGGAGCTCATCTGGTCGAGCAGACGCCACGTGTGCCGAGGCTCAGTCCTCGGTCTGAGTCTGACCCACTGCTGCTTCTCTTCTCTCTCCCACTTTCCTGTCTTCAGCTGCACCATCAGAACAATCCTAAAAAAAAAAGCTTCAGCACATTCCAAATGCCACCTATTCACTTCACCTCATTCAGCTCTCAAAGGTTGTCAGCAAACGTCACATCTGTTCGTGCACATTGTCCAACATGAAGCCAGCTGCAATATATTTCACTGCGATCTGTTTTGCCTGCTGTATGCTATAACTGATATTGTGTGTTTCCTGTATAGACCTTATTCTTCATGTATGTAAATATGCCTGTATACGGTTCTGTGATTACACTGTGTTAATTAATGTTCAGTAGATTTGAATGTGCTGCTCAATATTCCCTGAGGGGTTGTTTTTGATTGATTTGATTGTAATGATTTTTAATTAAATTGGGAACGAATCTGAATCTGTCTCATCTGTGTGAATAGATGCATAGATATGTAATAACTGCTGCTCAGTTACTCTTCATCATCATGACTGATTGCTCTTGTCTGCCAGGAGTGCAGGCAATTAGCAATAAAAGCAAGAATAAAATACTTATTATATATTTATAACATTCACTCTTCCATGCGGTTGATTTATAACAGTCAGAAATACAATTTCACTTGTTTGTCGACTTGTTATAGGGCAGGGTTAGAAGGAACAAAAAACATTCGACCTTTGGTCCCCGCCTCTATCAAACATGCTGAGGTGGTGCTGAGGTGGTGCTCGTCATTTGATTTTCACAAGAAACCAACACGCAAGGATCAAGGTGAGAAGGACACTTGTACTTCTAGTGTATTTTACTGCAGAATACTGCTATTTATTTTAGTGCCGTTGTTGAAGTTGGTCATATTTTAGTGAGATGTGGTGTATGGCCCATTTATGTGCATATTATTATTATTATTATTATTATTAAACTGCAAAATGACTGAATCAAACAAAAAAGGTAGTTTTCTGATTACAAAATATATATTTTGTGTTTACACATTTTCCTCTGATACAATCAAAACACTGAATCTTTGCACATATTGCACCGCTTTGGCTTAGAACATTACAGCCCAAAGAAAGTTGTTTTAAAGTCTCATTGCTCTCAACGAAGTGTAAGATCTGCTCTTCTTTCTACCTCTGGGAACTGAGAAAGGTTTATGACAGAACCAGAGATCAGGGCTCGATAAGTCTGTGCATAAGGGCTCAGTAATATCGCTTTATGCCGTAAGCAATTCTATAATATAATCTGATCTACTTTCTTTGTTCAACTGTTGTTGAAAGACTCACTGGAGTATTTTAAATGTGCTGGGAATGAGATTGAGCCTTACTACTGCAAGCACGAAAACACACGATTAAATGAGTTGTCTACACAGCTGCAGCATGTTTCATGTGACAGTGGGTGCGACTGAAAGTCACGCATTTGGATCTGACGATAGCGACAAGTAAAAAAAAAAATATATAAAATTATATTATATTATATATATATATATATATATATATGTGTATTTGTCCCTTTCCTTCGTGCAGCTCCATCATGGTGCACAGAGTGGCGGTGATCGGGGCAGGCCCCTGTGGTCTGTCCAGCATGAAGGCCTGTCTGGATGAGGGCATGCTGCCAACCTGCTTTGAAAGCAGCGATGACTTGGGTGGACTGTGGAGGTTCAAGGTAAGTTGATACTGGAAAAAAAAAAAAGATTCCTCTCAACGTGTTTGTGTTCATGCCCCCAAGCAAGTCAAGTCAAACGGGGTGAGAAAAAATTAATTAAATTGCTGCCATATATAAAATGTTTTTCTGCCTTTTTAACGCCTTTTTCTGCAGGAAGTGTCGGAGCCAGACAGGGCCAGCATCTACCGTTCCCTCACCATCAACATCTCCAAGGAGATGATGTCCTACAGTGATTTCCCCATCCCTGCAGATTACCCCAACTACATGCGCCACTCCAAAATCATGCAATACTTCAGGATGTATGCAGAACACTTTAAACTGCTGCAACACATTCGCTTCCAGGTAACAAGATGCAAAAGATGCAGAGAGGAGTATGCGGTTCATTCCAATATTTTTTCACAAACTAATCTGCGTTTGTTTTTTATGTATATTTCAGACCTCCGTGCAGAATATTAAACAAAGACCGGACTTTCCTCGCAGTGGTCAGTGGGAAGTGGTGACCCAGAGTAGAGACGGAGAGCAGGAGAGGCATGTCTTTGATGCGGTTATCTGCTGCTCTGGTCACTACACCTACCCTAACCTGCCGCTCAAAGACTTCCCAGGTAAAGACAGGTTGTACATCATTGGAGGATCATGTTGTTTCTTGCTGTTGGCACCTTTATTTACTCGGTGGTGGTGCTCTCGCTTTCAGGAATGCTCTGATCACATTCACACAGTTATACATCCCCAGTACAACCACAGTCTGATCTGCAGACTATACAACAACAAAAATACCAAAGAAAATTAATAAATAGTTTAATTTAATTTTTTTGTAGTTGATTCGTAATTTGTATAGTTTATGTATAATAAGCAAAACATATTGTTATGGATTGCAACTGACTAATTTACCCCCAAAAATAAAAACCAAGACGGAGATGGGTTTGCCTTTTTGAGGGCATTCTATATGGCAAATAGCCCCATAATTAAATTAATGTTTTTATCTGAAATGGAGCCATTCTTCGCCTAACAGGTTGTTGGAAGGCCGGCTCTCTCTACAAGCACACCCACCCAATTGATCCAAGTGCAATGAGTTGGGTGTGTCAGTGTACTTCAAGAGAGGGGTGTAACATTAATGGGGTGTAACTTGAAGTTGCAGCTGGGACAGGCTAGCTAGCTGATTCCACCATGCTTTCATGCTACACTGTTTACAAAATGACCTGGACCAAGTTCTTACTCATCTGGCGATGTCAACGTGCTTACCTTCCTATGACAAGAGTGTGTGGATGAAGGATTAAGTTGTTCAAATTTACTCATTTAGGTCTTGGCTAGTTAGCTTGCTAGCTTGCTAATCCTAGCATGCTTTTATGCTCCAGTTACAGAACATAAAAAGCCCCACATGAACTGCTGGGCTTGGTCTAGTGTACTTTAACATTCAGCCGGACTTTACTGTTTTAACTTACGTCCATGATGGCAGTTACCCTTTCAATTAGCTTATGCTCATCGCTAGCGCCATCATGGTTAGGTAGCTAAGTGCTGTTGAGGGTCTGTTATAGTAACAAAATACAGTATAAACTCTTTGTTTGAATTTGAGAAGCCCTTGTGTATGCTAACGGTTTTACTCCAGTTTTACTCCACGTTGGTTTTATTGGAAGAGTTCGTTGGTGACAAAAATCGTATGCCTCCAGATCAGCCAACAGCAAAATGTATTTGCATTAGCTGAATTTCAACCACTAGAGGGCATGCTATTAATATTTATAACACAATGTACTTTGCACTCAGATGTCAAAATTTTAACCTGATTCCATCAAACGTTGGTTTTCAGGTGAAAAATATGATATAGCATCACGTGTCAGTAACAATAACTTTTGGTTTCACACTGGACACGCACACCGGTGCCCTAATTAAAAGTCCTGTGTTTGTTTGACCCATCCACCACCAGTCCCTCCCACACTTTCTCGCTCTTAAAACCATGTCCATTGTTCTGAGTGTCTATTAAGAACGCAGATGGGTTTACATTGGAATTAGTTGAAAGCCCGGTCCGTCTCATAGCAACAAAATAGAGAAACACAACTTATGAAGCCATCATTCTGCTGTTTTGCAGGGATAGATACATTTGAAGGGAAATACTCCCACAGCTGGGACTACAAGGGGCCTGAGGACATGCATGGGAAAAGAGTGGTGGTCATCGGCATCGGTAACTCAGGAAGCGACATCGCCGTGGAGAGCAGCAGAGTGGCAGAGCAGGTTGGGGAGTCTTTTTTTTTTTATTGCTCTTTTCTCTCTCCTTCTTTGAGATGATTCATGCATGTTAATGTCTGACTGTTGCTCTCGTTCTGCAGGTGTATATGAGCACTCGTCGTGGTGCCTGGATCATCCGCCAGGTTTCTGACAATGGCCTACCCGTTGACATGAAGTACAGCACGCGCTTTGTCCACATCCTCTTCCAGCTGTTGCCTATCAGCTTCCTTAACTGGCTCTGCGAGAAGAAACTCAACGCCATGTATGACCACACCATGTATGCCCTCAAACCCAAACACAGGTAGGTGCTGTAGGGACCACACAAATAACTACTCTGCATAAACTTCCTCACATTGTTGCAGGCAATAAACAACTTGCATAATGAAGAAATGTGTTGAATCTGTGGATGTACAATACTTATTTGACCGTATATACCTTGTTCTCCATTCTTCTGTCTTCTGCTGCCCCCTCAGATTCTTCAGTCAGATCCCAGTGGTCAACGATGATCTGCCTTTTAAGATTCTGTCCGGGTCGGTCATCCTCAAACCAAACGTGAAGGAGATCCGTGGCTCCACCGTGGTGTTTGAGGATGGCAGCGCTGTGGAAAATGTTAGAGAACTTTGTTTCCAACAATACTGTCTTTTCTTTTTATGCCCAGCACAATTTTATCTTATATCTCCAACTCATCCTTTCCTCATTACAGGTGAATAGAATCGTGTTCGCCACAGGTTACAACTACGATTTTCCTTACATGCCGAGCAGTGCTGTGTACAAGTCTGGGCACCGTGTGGGTCTGTACAAGCACATCTTCCCTCCCAACCAGGAGCATCCCACGCTGGCTGTCGTGGGTTTCATCCATACCTTCGGAGCCATCATGGTGCAGGCTGAGATGCAGGCTCGCTGGGTTGCACGTGTCTTCAAAGGTGAGGCGGCGTGTCGTTTGTCAGCTGCCACTAGTCTTTCCAAGCAGTCTTTACCTCAGTCTGTCTTTTGCTTTTCAGGATATAAAAAGCTGCCTTCAAACCGGGCCATGATAAAAGCTGTTGACAAGGACACCAAGGACATGGAGAACAAGTAAAACTTCCCGTATTCCTTTGCCTGACAACTTATTGCAAACAACATTGTCCCCAATGTCCCTTCTTCTATTTTATATTATGGAGTAAATGACACAGCATACAGGGAGTTAATCAAATAAAGTTGATGAGAGCTGAGCTGTGGGTAAAACAAAAAGTAGCCCGAAAGACATTAAAAGGCTCCTTTGAGCTGCAGAGTGGGGGGGGGGGGATAATTGGTCATTATGAGTGAATGTTGCCTGTCTGCGGACTGCAGGAGAGGGGCACAGCTTGAAACAGAGGGCGTAACTTGAAGTAAGTCTTGCAGGCGGCAGATTGATAGTATTGCTATGAGCGGCTGCTTCCACATCACAAATTGTTGTACTTTGAACCTGTTTAAGCAACTTGTAAATTCCGGATGCATCCACAGCTACAATGTGTCGAAGCTGACGCCGCTGCACGTGGACTTTGTTTCCTACATGGATGACATAGCAGGAGAGATTGGGGTGCGGCCAAGTCTCCTCTGGCTCTTCTTCACAGACTACCTGCTGTTTAAGAGGATTCTGTGGGGACCCGTCACAGCCTACCAGTACCGCTTGAGGGGACCAGGGAAATGGGAGGGAGCCCGCAGAGCAATCTTTACCCAGTTTGACCGCATGTTCCAGCCCTTAAAAACAAGAAAGGTTGGAAATGTTTCTTCAACATTCTGAGCCTTATGTGAACTTAAATAACTGTGTAATGTCCCTGAGTCACAACCCTGAGTCAAACATCAACATAACCTTTTTTCATCCCGTCTTTTCCAGCTGGAGGCAGAAGAGGCCTCCGTCGCTGGTCGCCTGATTAAGCTGAGCCTGACCCTCGTGGCTGGAGGAGCTGCCGTCTACTACGTCCATGTGCGCAACCCGACCACCATCCCCACCCTGCTGTCCAACCTCTTTCCACAAATTGTCTGAACGTACTGCAATGATCAGACGATGTGAATCTTGCAAATCAAATATTGAATGTGCTGTTTCTAGATTCCTTTAGAAATCTTCCTGTTTAGGATGTGATTATGGGTCACTGTCTGAGCTGCTGAGTAATGCTAGAGGTCTTAATGTAGCTATATGTTTAGTTTCATGAATACCTTAACATTTCCTTATAAATGTAAATCTAATCAGCTGATAGAGTAATTACAAGGAGAGGAGAGACAGAGATTACTAGTGAGTGTCTTCCTGTCTGAACTTGCGCTTGAGCTACATTGAAATATAATAATATAATGTTAGACATATGGAGTAAAAAAATAATAAAATAACTGTGTGAGAGCTGTCTTAAAGTGTAACTTCTGTATTTTTCAACCTGGACCCCTATTTCCCCATGGTTTTGTGTTAAAGTAACTAATGAGGACAAAACAATTGAAACTGGTCCAGTATTGAGGGAGAATGCTGCAGACGGCAGCTGCTAAACAGGAAAAGCATGGTGTCACTAATGACACTATGGCTCTGATTTAAAGTGTTCCAGTGAGCCTGACAGTGAGCCAGCATGCACGATACCAGGAACCCTGGTTCTGTTATACATCTGGCACTGTGTAACACCACTGCTCTCTGACCATGGACTGTGTTTAAGAAATGGACGTTGTAGTGACGTTGGGTGGTTTGTGGACTGCCATTTTGAAGCCGCAAGTTTGGCATTTTGGCAGTCGCCATCTTGGATTATGGCCATTGCCATTATGAAGTGAGCAGATTCATTTAGTGGGGTCATTTTCTCAGAGACTTCCATACAATCAGACTTCTTTTTGCAGTCATGTTTGCACAAAGGGACCCAAGTTTTCCCACTGGTCATTTGCTGATTTGGACAGGGAGATGTGTGGGTAGGTATTATCAAACAGGAACAAACGCTGTTGTGCAGGGGTCAATGTCACAGAAACAGCACATATTTTTGTAGACCAAAACAGAGTAGAACACTGGAGAGGATCATTCAGGCACTGTTTTCATAATCAAAGTCAGGGCCTGTAAAAACATGTGCGGTGCAATGTAAGTGTTCTGGAGACATAAAGTTCACATGCGCAGACGTGACATCATGGGCCTTGTTTATCAGGTGTGCTGCAACGAGGAGAGGAATTTGCCACTGACACACATACAGAGGGGCATTTGGACTGTACTGTATCATTGACAAATAGTTTGTTGGATTGCGAAAAACTTTAAGGCCATCTGGTGTAGATATCGGGCTAATATCTAGGCTCAACATAAGATATCTCCCCAGCAGATTTACAGGACAACATTGCGAAGACAAAAATGCATGCTTCATTGAACACATGTCATAGGGACAGTAAATCGTTCTTTGAGTGTTAGTCCTGAAGCTCCCAGAGAATAAACATATTGACCGCTAAGATTTGGATTTGGAAGATCCTTTTCTGTAACTACTGAGTGAGTCGCTCCTGAGTCAACAAGAAAAGTGATTGCCTTTTGTAATGGGAAAATATGTTATCGTATCATGTGAAGTTTTAAAGAATGTACAACTGAATGTGAGGAACACAGGCAGACACAGAACAGCAGTTCTGCAGATGATTTGAATTCGTTTTGTATCCAGGTGTCCCTCTAACTTTTCCCACAAAGGTGAGAAGTGAAGAGACACTGTGTCTTTGTTGGTAAGACAAAGACACAGAGAGACCTCGACTCCAGAACTGAATATCCTGCCAGAAATATCTAATGAGCAGAAACAGACAGCCTGTGTCTGAAATACCCATACTCCCCTTTTGACACATTATCTGAAGTTGTAAAGGCGTGAACCTTTTGTATGCATACATGATGTTGAATGTTGCACTTTGAGAGTGCTGTGGGACTGCTCTCTTGCTTGCAAGCAATAAAAGACCGACAACTCTGATTCTTTCAAGAGTCTGTTTATTGATCTAGATTGAAGACCTCCACCCTTCTCCCGATTAATCATAGAAATCTTCCACTACACTTTCCACCAATCACAAGAGCGGTCTGAAGGAGGAAGGCACCCAGAGTGTTGGTTGTGTACGACTTGGCCTTAAGCACATGGCGGGACAGCAGGAGTTCAACACTAGGACATCTGGACAACAGTGATCATTCAGCGATGGACCATTGAATGGTTCATCACTGGTCCACTGATTGCATCCCCATTCAGCCCCCTATCTAAGTTGACAGTTTCATGCCCCTGATTAAGACACACATCCAATATTACTCAACCTGAGAGGACCCTCACTGACTATGTCTGACATTGATTATCTTTGTTGATACAAAAGGGCCAAAACACTGAGTGGTCAGCTAATAAAACAGGAGAAGATACACAGTGGAAATTTACCATCACACTTTTCAGAACCTGCAGTTCTGACACGTTACTTATCAGAGAACGTGGATTTATCTACATATCAGTCCGCCATTAAGTCCGTCTAACATTTGAACGTGCGGTCAGTTATAGTTGACTAATGTGTGTAAACTTGTTGTAAACCTATGGAAAGCTGATCACAAAAGTCACACTGCTTCCTTGCTGTATCTCCGTGGTTTATGGGGCTCATTGGAGTTCAGCCATCAATATTAATAATTTACATCTGTGCTTTTCCTCCTATGACTTTCATGGTCTGGGATTATTTTTGGTTTGGTTCACTTCCTGTCTTTGTGTGTTTTCCCTCATTAGGTCATTAGTCCCTTGTGTATATAGTCTTAGTGCTCCCCTCTCTTTGTTTTAGAAAGTCCAGCCTGTTACAGAGTTAGTTTCCCAGTGTTTTGTGTTCTGGTTTGTTCTTTCTTTTTAGAGTTGCCTCAGTCTGAGTTAGTTGTTTGCCCTGAAATCATTGAACACTTGCTGCCTCTTATCAGTGTCTTTCCTGCGTTTGGACCCAAACCGGCCAGTTCTGACTGTGATAGTGAAAAGTCAAAATATGTGCTTTGAGGGGAAAAGTTAACCATTGCCATGCACATCAAACCCGTGAAAGAGTAAACAGCTCATGAAAATAAATAACATTTTCCCTCACAAAACATTTCCAGGTAAAAGGTACGTATATGGCATTAAGTTATAGCTCCTCCCTTCCCCCTGCAACCCGGTTCAACTGACTATTAACAACAGCTCAGTTCATGTGAATTTAGATGCTGTTTGGCATTTGATCGGAGCTGCCCAAGACTTGAAATCGGTGCACTGGAGAAGGTGAGAGCAATCTGTTAGACTTCAACAATAAAAGAGACCTACTTTTTGTTCCGGCAGTGTTCAGCAATGCCAAAAATGTCTCTCTTGAATTGCGCAATAAACATTCTGTAAATTTAATCTGATCAAATTCCTCAAACTTTTCCAAGTGTTTTGAACTACTTAATGATGTGATGTGCTTGACATTGCTGTTCTTTAATAACGGTTACCTGTTCTTCTAAAGTTTTGTTGTGTTAAAAGAGCATAAAGGTAGTCTCACACGTATATGCTGCTGCAGGCTGGACTCACACGTATATGCTGCTGCAGGCTGGACTCACACGTATATGCTGCTGCAGGCTGGACTCACACTTATATGCGTGTTTAGTGCTTATTAGCAAACATTAGCATTTTTGGTTTCATTGGTAGCGTGCTGATCTTAGTATTTAGCTCAAATGTATAATTAGAACGGGATACAGCGCCCCTTTTTTTCAGAGACTTTTCTTCATCCTCCGTTTTGTGCTTCACCGAGACTTGGCTCTGTGGAAAGATCTGGACTCCCCAGGAACCTACGCCATGAATCCTGTTTGTGGACTTCAGCTCTGCCTTCAACACCATCATCCCGTCTCTGCTGCAGGACAAGCTCTCTCAGCTGCCCGTTCCCCGACTCCCCCTGCAAGTGGATCACAGACTTCCTGTCTGACAGGAAGCAGCATGTGAAGCTGGGGAAACACGTGTCTGACTCTCGGACCATCAGCACCGGTTCCCCTCAAGGCTGCGTTCTTTCCCCTTTTCCCCTTAATTTGTTTGTTTATCATATTGTAAATTTGTATCTTTTTTCTATTTGTAAATGATGTCTGTTACTATTACTATTGTTTATTGTCATGCATTAATCACCAAGCCAAATTCCTTGTATGTGTAACGTACTTGGCAATAAAACCGTTTCTGATTCTGACACTGACAGTGTGTGAGATGTAAACATTAGTGGCGTCATCCTCGGCTGAGTTATAACGTTTGCTAGCTCAGTGATGCTAGGGTAGCTAGCCGTATCCAGTATAGATGCACGTTTCCTTCTGCACAGTGAAGCGGTTGGCGGGTGTAGCTCGGTTGACACATTTTGACTGATTACTATTAGTCTTGTTTCTCAGTGCTCAGCAATGGTTCGACGTGTGGCAGTTATTGGAGCAGGTAATTCTGGTCTGACTTGTATCAAAACATGTGTTGACGAAGGACTGGAGCCTGTCTGCTTTGAAAGCAGTGATGACATTGGCGGCCTATGGAAATTTAAGGTGAGTGAGGCCACAGTTTAAAACGAGTATCCCACATATTCACTCTGTTGCCAGTTCAGGATTCGTCTCACGATGATGAATGGCCAACGAGCTTTCCACCACATCTAGAACAAGTCTAGCATTTATGGCATATGAACAAAGATTGTGTAGCTTTTGTGATTATCAAGACTATTGATTAAAATCTGAAAAATCCATATCCAAGTGATTTTATTTAATTTTTTTCTATGCCTGGTTTTCCTTCAGGAGTTGCCTGATCCAGAGCGATCCAGCATCTATCGCTCCTTGGTGACCAACACCTCCAAAGAGATGACGTGCTTCAGCGATTTTCCCATGCCTGCCGACTATCCCAACTACATGCACAACTCCCAGCTGCTGCAGTACTTCAGGCTCTACGCTGATCACTTTGACCTGCTCAGATACATTCGTTTCCAGGTTGTCAAGCCACAGGTTTTTACAACGTATTGTGTAAAGTCAAATTTTAATGCATGCGTTTAGTTTGAACTTGTGTGCTTCAGACCACAGTGAGGAGTGTTACACAGAGGCCAGATTTCTCTGAGTCCGGTCAGTGGGCCATAGTGACCAACAACGGGGATGGAGAGGAGAGACACGTGTTTGATGCCGTCATGGTGTGCATAGGCCAGTACACCCAACCAGCCTTACCCCTGTCAGACTTTCAAGGTCAGTAAACTAATGGATAACACTTTTCTAGTGAGGAAAGTGGGTCGATTTACTTGACACCTGCACAGTCTTGCGAGGACATCTTGCAATTTCTTTGATCCGTTGCAACATCTGCATCTCTCCAGGATACGAGACGTTTTCTGGAAGGTGTCTTCACAGCTTGGAATATAGAAACACAGATACCCGCAGAGGAGAGAGGGTGGTGGTGGTCGGCATTGGCAATTCTGGAGGAGATATTGCAGTGGAGATCAGTCGATCTGCAGAGAAGGTAAACCCTTGGTGATTACATTACATTAGCTGATATAGAATCGTGACCAGGAAACGTTTGGATCTTTTATACTCGTGTGGTTTTCTCCTCACGCCAAAAATTAAATTCTCAAAGTGCCGCAACCCTCGGGGATGCGGCAAGCATAAATCACACTTAAGAAAGATTTTTTATTTTCCTGTAATGCCAGTTCTGGCGCTCTGGAGATCACATGTTTAATTTAAGTTTATTTAACAGAGCCTCAATTTCTCTACTACTGAAGTTCTTCTGCTTCCAGCCTTTTTTTTTGGTGGCATCTCTCCAATTCTTGGGCAACAACACCTGCCCTTATATAGTATCTAGAGGGCTAATTCAATCTTTTTACCGAAGCTAATAATAATCAGCCACACGCCTCAAATGTGTGATAAAGTGGGATTCATCATTCAGCTGAACTTTGAGAGCAGATTTGGATGGCTAACAACGTTTTGTGCATCCGGAGTTGACTTCTCTTTTTCTCTTCGAAGAAAATCAAGAGAAAATGTAAGATAATGTTGCTGCATGAGGCCCACTGTGTATTATACAGCTCGTATTGCACAAAGAGAATATAGTACATCTATTTACATCCCTTCTTTTTACTCTCTCTGGCAGACATTTCTCAGCACACGGCGGGGGTCCTGGGTGATGGGCAGGATGTCAAGTAATGGTCTTCCCTTGGACATGAATGCTATCACCAGACTCAACAACATCCTCATGCTGATTCTTCCCAGGTCTCTGGTCAACTGGGCAGTAGAGAGAGGATTCAACCGCAAATGTGACCACAGACTGTACGGCCTGAAGCCCAAACACAGGTGACACATTTTTTTTACCTTTGTCCCTTTCTGCCTCGGGATCCCAGAGCAGACAGTTAATACAAAAGTGAACGTCACATAATGGGCCTCGTGCAGCAAATTCCTCTATAGATTTCCCCTTAATGTTCTGTTGAGAGAAGTCAACTCCAGATGCTGAATCCCCCTTGTTTATTATTAGCAAAGCTAAAGCCCCCAAAACACTATATAAGGGCAGGTATTGTGCCGTGTGCAAATATAGTGGCACATGATTTGGGGAGATGCCACCAAGAAATGCACTTGCACAATGAATTTTAGCAGATGGCTCGATAGATGGACCGATTTCAGCCCACAAATTTAATCAAATTAAAACATATAAAACAATTGTGTCTGAAGTCAGCAGGCAGTCAATGGCAATATAAAGCGGGCAATAAAAGGTGTTTTGCGAAAGTGTGAGTAACCGCAACCACAAGAGGTCCTAGAGAATAGCTGTGGACAGACACAGAGGTGCACACTCACTCACGGAGACACGCACACACACCACCATTCCTCCTGGCAGAGATAATGGTAAAAATAATTTCATGCATTTCATTATGTTTGTCATATTTAACATATTAAACTCATGCTTTGGACACGTAATTTATGGACTGTGAAAAAAAAGATGCGTATTTTTGTAATCTTGGTAAGAGTGCTCTCCCACTGGTAAAATGTTCTCTCACCTAAAAGAAGAGCAAAAAAAAAAAAAAAAGTTGGTGACTCCCAGAAATCAGATTAACAAAGTAAAAACTAATTTAGGATAGGAACAAAAATAAGAGAAAATGTGTTTGTATTTCGTTCCAATCTTTGTATTGACTCCAATCATTTCCTTTCTCTGTCAGAGTTTTGGAGCAGAGACCTTTGATCAATGATGACCTTCCTGGTCGAATCCTTCAGGGGGCGGTAGTGATGAAACCAAATGTGAAACGATTCACGGACTCTGGAGTTGTGTTTGAAGATGGCACTGTGGAGGAGAACATTGAAGCTGTGGTCTTCTGTACAGGTTATAATGGAAACTTTCCATTCCTGCCTTCATCTCTATCTGAGGGGCCTCACAAAGTGCTAACATTGTACAAGTGAGTAAACGGTGGACGGAGTTTTGTAAATCTATTACTGATTTTAATTTTGTTAAGAAGTTAGAATTGAAACTATATTACGCAATAAAAAACTGATTTACTGAGGATGTAAAGGTCACATACTTGAGTTGGATGAGAAGACAGAGCGGCAGCAATCTTCTCATCCAACTCTATTAAAAGAACCTTTTCCCCAAAACTATTCTCTTAATATTTTTTTTAATGCCTTTTTGAATACACTTTAACAAATACACATATAAATTCAGTATTTTGATCAATACAAAATTGCATTACATTTTAAAATAACATTTTATACATTTTTTAATGAAGCCAAAATGAACCCTAACCCAATAATAACTACCCAAGTAGCCAAAATGACCTGGCCCAGATCCGGCATGAGCTCGGCACGCCGGAAGAAACACGTCGAGCCAGTCCGGTTGCCGACTCGGCATGAATGACGCCCCAGAATCGGGTCGAATACACTGGCCCGATTCCGGGTGCCGACGCTGCCGTCACTGGGCCATTTTGCCTATTCTGAGTGACGCATTATTTTTAGGTCTTACTTATGTTGTGTATTGGAATCTGATATCATAATTTTGAAGGATCAACGCAGGCTTTTTGAAATTTCAGGACACTGTTTCCTCCTTCTCTATCACAACCCACACTGGCCGTCTTGGGTGTTTTCCAGACAAATGGACCAATCATACCCACGGTAGAAATGCAGGCACGCTGGGCTGTGAAGGTCTTTGCCGGTAAACAGCTTTAAATTTACACAAACTCTCAGTGCATAAGAAGCAAAATGTGTCAGTTTGTTGTGTTTTATCTCTAAAGGTTTGAGCCGTCTGCCACCCAAAGACAGAATGCTGGAGGTCATCGAGTGTGAGAGGAAGAGAAACATGAAATGGTAGACATCATCTTCACACCGATGTCCATTCCATGCTGCCATCATTCAGGCTGGTTTTTGTAGAAAGTAGAGTTTGACTTTTCAAAAACTCTACATGTTTTCCTCAGCTATCCTTGCCCACGAAAGGCATCTCTCCAGGTAGAATACATCCCGTACCTGGATTTCATGGCTGAGGAGGTCAGTTCAGTTCAGATCTATATAAAATTGTGTTACCATTTGGACTGTATTTGTGAGACACAATCTTCATGACAGACTTCCAATCACAGGTCGGAGTGCGACCTAACTTCCTGAGACTACTACTGAGAGATCCTGTGCTCTGGTTCAGGGTCTTCTTTGGTCCCTGCACGCCTTATCAGTATCGTCTCACGGGGCCTGGACAGTGGGCCGGAGCCCGCCAGGCCATCCTCACTCAGTGGGAACGGGTGGCTCAGCCGTTCAGAACCAGGGTGGTACCAGAACCGGAGAGCCGTCCTTCTGTGCTCTTTTCACCCTGGCTGCTCATGTTTGCAGGAACTGTTACCATTGCTGTTGTTCTGTTGAAAAATGGCGTTCCTCCAGTGCTGCAGGGTGTAGCTCAGGTTCTAGACAAGGGCAAGATTTCCCTGAGGGTCTGAGTACAGACCCTGATTAACGATCAACACGTTCTCACTCCCAACTCTGTCAAATACAGACGCTTGGTTTTAAACTATGACGCTCTACGTACCCCTCCAGCGTCAGTTTTGGACGTGGCAGGAATGGTGTGGCAATTTCCCCATCGTTACACGCATAGTGTAGAAAGATCGTATGAAAGCATAAAAGTATTGCTATTCTAACCTGTAACCCTTTTGTTAAAAGTGTTAAAATTAGTTCTTGTAGCACAGTGACTGTTTCATTTAATTGAAATTGTTTAATGTGATTGTTGTGTGAAAAACTTAAATAAAAACACAGCCTTACATTTTGTAAGTGTCTGAAGCAAATCAAAGTATTCTGGTTCTTTAAAACAATGTACCCCTCTTCCCCTGTCCGTTAACGGTGCGATAAGATGTGACGACTGAAACATGCAGAGGAGCTTAAGGTAAGTTCCCTGGGTGAAGACTTGGCAGTGTTAGTCATAAAATGGTGAGAATGTTCACAATAGGCAATAGTAAAGTATAGACGATGTACATAACTATTACATACTGGGTGTTAGGGTTACATCCTATTGAGAGCACCTAGGGCATATAGCTGTAAAAGACTTTCAAGAAGACAATTAATTCCGAAATCCTAACGATTGAGCTACGGGGTGAGATAAAAGGCCGAAGGTATTGTTCCGACATCTCCAAGAGGGACGTATTTCCTCGCAGGTGGGACAGCCGACGGAGTAACCATCGTGTTAGGTGCGAAAGACTTCCCCGCCTAGAAACGGGGCAGGAGCCGCTCACGCTACAATAGTGTTTTTTCAAAATTAACTTCTGTCTTCACAGGAAGTTGGGTTCAGGAAATAAAACCACTTAGGTCATGTCCACACTACTCTGTTTCCATTTGGAAACGCATATATTTTTCTATGTTTACAATGAGCGTCCACACTACGCCGGTGTTTTCGAGCACCGACAACAGAGGAGTTTGAAAACGCTCCCGAAAACGGATAAGTTTAGAAACGACGACGCCCACACCCGCGTACGCTACTTGATTGGTTCTGAGCAGTCATGACGTGTCCTTCCCTGATTTGTCACTCCCCTATCACATGACCCTGACCCGGAAGCTCACAAACAACAACATTGATTACCGATCGACTACCAGGTTAATTCAACAACTATTATGTGTAAGTGTTGACTTTAAAGTAAAATTGATGTGTGAGAGAGAGAGAGATAGAGCAAGACCTGCAGCGCGGTAACTAACGTTAAGGCTGAAAAATGAAACTTCTAAAAGTTTACACGAAATGTGTCTGTTTGAGTTTAGGAAGATTTTAGAGAAGATCTTAAGTATCAAACATGACCTTTCATTATTAAAGACTACTTTATTTCTCTGGTTGGTGTTTGTCGAAATCGCGGTGCATCGGTATCAGACGGTGAGGGGCACTGACCAAGCGTCTGTATTTGAAGAGTTGGGCGTGACACCTGGTTTAAAAGATTCACTTTTAATATCAAGAAATGATCTGAGATGCAGTGAAAGAGAGAGTACACCTTAGGAGTATTTGAGAAGTAATCAAATCTTTCTATTTTGTGTTTGGCATGTAGAGAAATTCAGCCTCCTGCTTTTCAATGTGGTGTACAAATGTGCTGTGTATGTAATAATATGCGGTTTTAAAATTGTGAATTACACTTTGCTTTAAATCGAAGAACGCTTGTGGTGATTGGTTGAGCAAAACCCGAAAATTGCTCCCGTAGCTGTGCCTACGGTGTAGAATGTGATAGAATCTGAATTGTAAGTCACTTTGGATAAAAATGTCTGCTAAATGACTGTAATGTTGTTTGACTGTTGTTTGACTGGAGAAGTTTCAATATTACTTGGTCCTGGATTATTTCAGTTAATACCTAAAGGTACCGATAACCAGCACTAACCATGTAGTATGTAGAAGATCCTAAACGGAGGTCGACTGATTCATGAAATAAAAAGTCCAACAAAACATGACGAGGTATAAAAAAAAAACACCTGGAAAACTAAGTACACCAAAATCATGGTTAGAATGATAATTCGCTCCTAAGGAAGGAAAGTTTGTGCTACCTGCATATTTGTTTGAGAATCCACAGTCGATCAGTCATCAACCTGCTCTGTTTGTATGTTGAAATCTCACAGATGAACACTTCAAAAGCATTCCTCTCATTGAGGGAGTGACTCAATGGGGGGGTGCAGTTTAACCAGAGAATGTTTAGATGTGAAGATTCTCAGAGATAAGGCAAGAGTAATGAAGACACATGTCTTTGTGTGACAAGGCTCAGAAGATGAAGGGGATGACTGGAGGGGTCAATAGGGAGCTTGAAACTGCTGATCAAAGTCAGCAGACACTCAGATATCCGTGGTCAACTCAGCAGACACTTACAGTTTAGTGCACCTATATGCTGAAATTCACGGTAAGCGCATTTAAACGGCACAGATCGGGAGCGAGCGAAGGACTTTGAAAGTTAGCGGTAACTTTACACAAATTACGCGATACACAAATATGCCTGTATACGGTTCTGTGATTACACTGTGTTAATTAATGTTCAGTAGATTTGAATGTGCTGCTCAATATTCCCTGAGGGGTTGTTTTTGATTGATTTGATTGTAATGATTTTTAATTAAATTGGGAATGAATCTGAATCTGTCTCATCTCTGTGAATAGATGCATAGATATGTAAAAACTGCTGCTCAGTTACTCTTCATCATCATGACTGATTGCTCTTGTCTGCCAGGAGTGCAGGCAATTAGCAATAAAAGCAAGAATAAAATACTTATTATATATTTATAACATTCACTCTTCCATGCGCTTGATTTATATCAGAGGTCAGAAATTGAACTTTAGTCAAAATCAGTCTCACTGGATTTGAGTAAATACAATTTCACTTGTTCGTTGCCTTTCTATAGGGCAGGGTTAGAAGGAACAAAAAAACATTCGACCTTTGGTCCCCACCTCTATCAAACATGCTGAGGTGAAAGAAACCAACACGCAAGGATCAAGGTGAGAAGGACACTTGTACTTCTAGTGTATTTTACTGCAGAATACTGCTGTTTATTTTAGTGCCGTTGTTGAAGTTGGTCATATTTTAGTGAGATGTGGTGTATGGCCCATTTATGTGCATATTATTATTATTATTATTATTATTATTATTAAACTGCAAAATGACTGAATCAAACAAAAAAGGTAGTTTTCTGATTACAAAATATATATTTTGTGTTTACACATTTTCCTCAAAACACTGAATCTTTGCACATATTGCACCGCTTTGGCTTAGAAC
>NW_022280072.1:1656238-1727073 GCF_004355925.1 Anarrhichthys ocellatus
GCTGCTGTGGGCTCGGCTGCCTACGTCAACATGAACAACCTTCCAGCTTTCCTACAGGATCCCACTGCACTGTTTGACAAGAAAAAGGTTACTTGCCTGCGCAGTGATTTGCAAGTCATATAATCAATTCATAATAATGCTATAAAAAAAAATCTAAATAGATAATGCTCAGCTGGCTGTCTTAATGTAAACACACTCCTTTTAACTTAACGCAACTCACATTAAGACTGCATTCATTAAAAATGCTTTAATAGACAACATTTAAAACTGTTAGTTATCGTCACTTATAGCCCTACCAACCATTTGTACAAGTATTTTCTCAATGAAACTTCGTTGATTGTACATGCACAGATGCTGTGTATGTGTGTAATCCCCAGCTGAAAATGATTCTATTCTGTTTGAATGAACAAAGGCATGTTACTCAAGTAAAAGTACTTTAAAATTGTCCCCAAGCACAGTATAAGCAAAAATAGAAAACGTTGCACAGTTTCTATTCCACTGTGACTCCATTGCCAAGCCGTCCTTGAACTAGGATAATGTACATTGGTGAATGATGCCACCCGATGGCAGCTTCAGAATCCAGCTCATGTTCGGCTTGAAAAGTCTGTATGAAACGATGTAGTCCTGTGTCTCTGCATCCTATCATGGTATTAAGGACCGCCCTCTGGGATCTCTTTGAATCTCATGTTGTCAAAGTCTGTAATATTTTGTAATATGTATTATTTTAAACAATGACATGGGTAAATTGTTTGGTAGAATCAAGACATGAAATTAAAAATCAAAAATGAGAGCAGGACAAATTGTTTAATTGTATGATTTTTTTTGTTGCATTGTGAATTATTGTTTATTTAACTGAAATTAGGAAAGGTGAGCAGAGAAGCGGAGACACTGACACAAGATGTCCGTTTCAGCACATTTACATCATCATCAATAAGTTCATTAATGGCGTTTTGGATGTAAAGATATAGAAAATTTCTTGGTTTTGAGGTAGCTAGAGAGATCAAATAAATAACCTGCATCGATCAATAATCAATGATGATTGTGGACAAATTTAAAAATGGACCTATCAGTCTTCAAACTAACCGCCTCTCGCCAACCACAAACGGACCCCGGAAGAAGAATCGTCCACGCGTGAATCGTTTGCATTTGGGTTGCCAGGTTTGGGGTTACCTATGAAATTAATGTTATCCGACGGATGACAGAGATTTTACATTTGAGGATGTATTTATTTCATCTTTTTTTAAAATTCAGCTGCGTTTGTGTGGCTGCACACTTCAACACCTCAGTTACCAAACTGTAACCTGTGAATGTAACCGCTTTATAGACCTATAAATGTACACTATAGGTACCACTCGTACAATAATAGCTATTATAGACAACAATTGGCTTCATTTAGGACACCCTCGTTTAAATGAATCCAATCACTCTCCTCAACCCAAACGCTACTATAAACAGTTGCAATTATTACTCCAGCCAACATAACAGTATTTATTAACAAATTAATATAACATTTCGATGTAAAATGTGTGCAGAAGTGTATTCACACAGTGATTGTGACTTTATGAACAGTTTTATTACTGTGTGTTTTAATTGCCTCTTATTCTCTACTATTTAATATAGCTGCATATGCTTACTACATTTTATTATAATGTTTAGCCACCAACCTTAACAGAATGTATATTAACAAGAAATGGTTTTCTTTTTTGGGCTTTATAGAGTTAAATACATGCTTATCTATACAGTAGATCTACAAATGATTTAAATCAGAATAAGATTTATTGCCAAGGATTTATTATTCAAGGAATTTGCCATAACATAAATATAAGACAGAATGTTTACAATAAAAATACGGAAAAATATACTATAACCAATGTGTACAATATAACTAATTTGTACAATTAACTTTTTGTTAGAATGAAAGATCTGTATAGTTTTGTGCAGGATGCCATAGTAAGAATGTAGGTTGCGGTCTCTTCTCTGAATGACATATAGGGGGTTTCGGGTTTGCGAGGGGGGGATGAGACGATAAATCTGGCAACAAACGGTCTGCCATCTTTGATTGTGCGACAGGCCGCGGCGCGAGCGGGGCCTCACACACAACTAAGGAAAAAACGGTGTGACACGAGATAACGGGCGTGGATAGACACGGAACCACGAGACCACCGCGCACCGGCTCCCACAGTAACGGCCGAACACACGAGGACAGACCGGCGGCTTGAGACGGCGCCGAAGACACAGAAAAACTAGTCGCCGTGCATGTGCTGGAGCGGTTTGTTGGCAGTAGCTAACGTAAGCTAACCATCGTTAGCAGGCTAGCCAGCTTTTGTAATCCGCCGGCCAGACACACGTTCGTCCACCTCAAACCAGGCCGACATCGGGATTCAAGTCGGGCCGCACATCAGCCGAGAGGACAAAGAAGGCACCGGCGGTGGCAGGTGGGTCTGCATATCGTGCGAGGTTAAAACAAATAAAGTGATGGAAGTTTAGCCCCCACAGTAGTTGATGTTTGTGTTCACACCGCGCTAAGCTAGTGTTAGCATGCTTTTGGCCACTCGAGGAAAAGGGGGGGCTGAAAGTGGATGTGATGGCGACCAGCGAGAAACGAAACAGTGCTAAACGATGCAATGCTCTGCGGCCTGCTCTCGTAACCGCTTCTCATTCTACATTAAAAATATATATATGTTCTTGTGTGTGTGCACATTTAAAGTGTTCTCGGAGACCGGTGTGGTGGAGTTCCGGGCGAAGTGGGCCTCTGCTCCCTGTCGGTATAGTTTGATTCGTGGAGAAGGATGGCCTGCAGACTCCTCAATCAGGGATTTACAGAAACATCACAATAGTGTAAATTAGGCTGGCATAACATTAAGGTTTTTGTTTTCTTCTCGGGTGCTAAATGTGTTTATGTTGAACTGAGATGTATTCCTCATTTTCATGATGTGCAGTCTTGCGTTCAGACTAGCACCGGGCTTTCCTTTTTCAGTTTCGATGTGTTGCAGATTTGGTCTTAAAGGAGCACATTTGCACTGTGTGAGTCTGTACGTTTAGGAGCTGGGCAGGCTTGGGAAGGGCTCTAAATGATTAATAAACTCTATTAGCAGATGTGGAAACCACCTGGTGGCTTACTAATTGGCATATATATATATATATATATATATATATATATATATATATATATATATATATATTATACACACACACACACACGCTTTGTTCAGGATCTGAATAGTTATAGGGAGGATATTTGCATATATTGGCTAGTCAGTGACATGTTCTGATTAATAGATCTAGTATCTTTTGGGGGGGCTTTAGCAATGAGTTAAAGAAAACAACAGATGCTAATCATTGCTGTATTAAGATTCTCTTCTCAATAAACCTGACTTTGACAAGATGGCTATCAAACGTAGTTACACACTGCATCAGTTAGTCCCCTAAAGTGTTCCCATGTGTCAAACTCAAATTGGCATTTCCAGCAACATATGCCTCTTGTCCCTTGAACCCAAGCATTTAAGCATCCAATAGGGAGGAAAAAACACACATAGCCACCTTTCAGTTTGTGGTGTGCTTATTGAAATTACTGACATCTCCCAAGGGAGACCATCTCAGTGGTATCAATTGCCTGCTGTTTGAAAACCACAATAATCTTAAGTGGCTTCCGATCCTCATCTTCTTCCATGCTTTTTGTCAGAAGAAGTTGAGTGCAATGAGCCTGATCAAAGTGAATATGAGTTGGTAGATGTTTAATGTGTGCTGTGCAGTTCAATTAATGGATATAGCAATGCATTTTTTATCTACGTGCCAGTAATCAAGTATCTTTTTATATTTATGTCCACGGCCCACTTATTATACTTATTTAATATGCAAACTGTAGTCTTATTGCTGTAACTTTGGCTAGTATAACTCAACTGCTAGAGCAGCAACAACAATGTTTACAGAAGATTTGTATCAATACTACTACTCTTATCAAACTAAATTTAAATGTATTTGTATTTTAAATGCCACTCAACTGCTAGAGCAGTAACGGTAATGTTTACAGAAGCAAAGTCACTTTACAAACTCGGTAATATTTCACTGGAAACGAATCTTAAAATGCCGATAGATTAAATAATATTCCTGAGTGAAGTTTATGAAGAGCACAGTCTGTCATTCCTCCCGTCTTCCTCGCTCGGCTGACATGATTTACTGCCTGCTGGTACCGGCTGCTTTGTCTCAGCCAGCAGATACGTTTACAAGAACAACCCAAGCTAAGCCGTTAAGACTACACCCAGACAACTTTTGTTTTAATTCTGCTTTTGCCGTTGGCAGATCTTGTGCACTGTGGTTATTTAAACTGGCTGAGAGACTGCAGACAGAGCAGTTTGAAACATCCCCTGAGCTACATGTTTATGCTCGTTGAACAGGTGTATTGATAAAGTATTGCATTGTAGCATTACAATAGAAAATCAAAAGGGACAATGAAATACAAGACTGCTCTTTCAGCAGCCATCATTTAGGCCATCGACATGACTTCTCATTATGTGACTTAACTGTTGCATTAGACGGGTCAGAGCCGTGACCCACTTTAAACAACAGATTTAGGTGCATTAGAACTGTACACACAAGTCATCTGAGCCGACCCGCTGGTTGAGTCTGGAATTAGGCTGGATCCTGCAGTGCAGAAGAGTTGTAATGGGCTATCAGGGCATAAGACTTTATAAGCAGCACTCATTCACAGGCGTGCTACAGAGAAGAGAAGAATAGTTTGATTGTAATGGTATCCTGTATTAATAGTGAACTGCAGTCAATGATCCACGATCTGAACATAATGACCCTTCACTCAGTCCTGACACTCAAACTCAGACGGTCATAGCGTAGCATCCGCCAGCTCGGACCAGGGTCTGAAAACTATCCGGCTCCGCTCCATAGACTGTGATGCAGACGTTTCAGATTTTCTTAAATTTCAGGCTGGATTTTGAGCTGGTCATGCTTCAACGTTTAGCCTGGATTGCGTGTCATAGTGATACTATACGTTTCTAAATGTACATTTCTACATAAAAGCCTGTGGAGCTAACATTAGCAGAGTACGTTAGCACATCATTAACTACCATTGGCCCTTCTGCGCTACGCTAGCTACTGAAGGTATATTGAATGTCACACGTGCTGCTTTAGCTTTCTATAAATTGGAACCGTGAAGAAAGACCTACCTGGCTTTACAGGAACAGTGTTCCTTAATTTCATTGTCTTCTGTCTGGATCTCCAGGTGATGTGCTGGTTCACTTTTAACACTTTAACACTATTTTTATCTTCTTGACCTGTGTACACGGCTGAATCAGTCTGACATCCTGGAGATGTATCCTTCAAACGCATATCGCAGACCCTTCTGTCTACTTCCCTCTGAAATCACTTTTCCCCCAAAAATTTGATAATTTTTATTTATTTTGGCCATGGTCACTTAGCTCTGACAGCTTGATGGAGTAGCAGTGGTGAGCGGAGCTTAGCGAATGATCAATTTGGGGGGTTTTGCATAGAGGATGTAAAGGTCCAGTCTTTACACAATAAGGCATTCTTAAAAACCCAGATGTTTATCAGTCATGTTTAATATAATCTGTGTGTTCTGTGGCGAGTGAGAGTCCCAGACAAACACCCTCAATCACCAAGAGTCTACTACTCTACTACTACTTTGCTAGACTCCCTGCAGTAATGGAGTTTAGAGTACTTAAAAATCAAAGTGTTCCTCCACACCTCCTGTCAAGCATCACTGCTGTGCATGACAATGCTGTACTAGAACCATTGATTTATAATGATGATGAATGCGTCCGTTTCACTCGTCAATTTTTTAATTAATTGTTTGTGATCAGTCTCCTCTGCCAAATACAGAAGCCACACAGCCACTACAGTTTCATCCATTTTAATTTTGTCTTTTTATTTTGTCGCTGTACATGGTGAGGGCACACAAATCCACAAACATGTGTCCAGTGTACTCTGAAGTGGGCAGGTTTGTCATAGCACTTAGGTCGACGGGTACTACTTTGTCCGTGTTTTGGCCGAACAGACCGAGACCGGTGAAAACGCTAAAACATGTCGTCTCCTCTTCAGATTTCAAAGTGCCCGGCTTCAGTGTCTTTTCCGACAGCTGAGAGTGTTTGTGCAGATCTTAAATCCTCGGCTGCATCAAAGTCGCCATTCCTCGTCTCGGCTTTCAGTGATCAGCAACCACTACCAGAACTGGAAAACTGTTGGAGAAGAAACTAAGCTAGAGTGTCTGTATAAGACCTGCACTGTCCCATTGCTTCGTTACTCATTTGAAGGGGTGCACATAAGCTACAACACGGAGCTCTACGTACTGCTAATGGACACTTAGGACGCCTGCTGCAGAGGCACAAAAGCTATTTGATGCGCAAGTTAACACCAGTGTAAAGACGACGATGATGCCCTCACAATACATTTTAGACCATACCTTATTTTAAGTAAGTTTTCCTTATAGCATAATACTACAGAACATAATCAAGTATCAGTTGAACTGGACAAATGAACTACTGAGGAGCTGTATTGGCTAGCATCACTACTCCTATTTAAAGACATTTCTTATGATTTGGGCTCTCATTGGTAGGGCTGCCCCCTCTTAGTCCTCGTTCGTTTGTTAGTTGACTAAGGTTATTTTTCAATTCATTATTTCAAATCTCTGGTAAACACAAGATTTAAAGTGGTGCTTTTGAGTGATTTCTTTGTGGAGAAACCCAGTTTTAGATTAAATCGATTAGTCGACGATATTGTATGAGTGTTGGTCGACTAAGAACTACTTCGGTCAAGGACTGACCTAATCATTGCACTTCACCGTATTTTACAAAATACGAGCCAGGTTGTTTAAAGGGCTTTTCTTTTAAGTGGATGTTCCAAGGCCAAGTTGCAGATAGTCTGAGCTCATCAGAGCTGTCGCCTCCCCCCAACACACACACACACACTGCTCCGTTAATAATAAATGACCCCTGTGTGACTTAGGAAAGACACTGCAGCCCCTGAACATGCTGTATCTCTGTCCATGGTGCTGCTCACTCTCATTCACTTGTGCCACCCCCATACCACAATGCAATTGGAGTTTCGTCATTGGTGGACCAGATCAGATGGCGTTCAGTCTAGACTTGTTAGACTTATGTCATGTGTGCAGGCCTCAAATCTGTAGTTTCACAAAGAAATTTAGGGGTTCTCCGATCCACCAAATCTGTATCGAAACAAATACTGACCGTATTAATTGAATCAGGTAGCGGCCAGACATGGTCGATCCACAGTTCATAAAACTTAATAAAGTTCAGTGTCTCCTGTCAGTTACATTCATGAAGTCACTGCAGGTCGGTGACTCACTGTCCTCGACTTACCTTCAATACAAATAATTCTAATGATTAATGCACTCTGCCCAAACTCCATGTTGCCGAGATAGAGATATGTTGCACAAAAGCATAGTTAGGTTTTTCGTCCTAAACCATTTGTCTCCAGAGGAGCAGATGTACGGCAGCTTTGTACACCAGCACCAGACTCTAAAGAGGTTCAGAGATATTTGTTATTGTTTAGTGTCCTGAGCCAATAACCTCCTCACCCTTCCTGTTCTTGTTTTTCCTCTCACCCCGGGTCTGTAGGAGGCTGGTTCTGGGGGCGAGGCCAGAGGACCAGACTCAATGAGTTTCAAGCGAAATGTCCGAGAAGTCAGGGCAAAGCACCAAGGCAAAGGATGGCAAAACAAAGTATGCAACCCTTAGCCTCTTCAACACCTACAAGGGCAAATCTCTGGAAACCCAGAAAACTGCAGGTAAGCCCCCACTATTGTCCCCTGTTAGTATTGCATGCAATGAATGGAGTGTTGTTGCAGTAAATGTTTGTCTTCATTGAGTTCAGTTGAGCGATGTCATATAATATAATCTTTAAGGATAATAAAGTGCTTTCCCTGGCCCTCTTAAAAACCGCTATATCTTGCTGTTCTCCTGCGTGTGAAGTGGCTGCTAGACATGGGCTCCAAAGTTTGGGCAAAGTTGCTGCCAGCCGGCGCATGCCCCCTCCGGCCAACCTGCCCAGTCTGAAGGCAGAGAACAAGGGAAACGACCCCAACGTCAACATCGTCCCCAAAGACGGTAGTGGCTGGGCATCTCGACCTGAGGGAGCGGAGGAGAGGTAAATTCAACAACTCGTGAACGTTTAGTGCATGAACAGACTGAAACTTTTGTCATAGCTCTTCTCTAAATGAAGGTGTATGTTCAGCACAGAAGAGTAACTGGAAGCGTCTTAAGGCCGCGGCTACACTTGTCTTTTTAATGACACTTTTGTCATCCGATCACGTCAGGATGCATTAACGGTTAAGTTCGTACGCGTCGAGATCGGATGTAGCTCACATTGAAATCTGATCATCCAGACCACATGCAGAGGTGGCCCGGCTCGCATCGAGTTCGGATATCAGTGAGGTGTGGACTAAAGAGGACAATCTATTGTCTTTTCAGTGGATAACATAACTCAAATTTCTCTGAAAATAAATTATTTTTTTTGAAAATTCTGTATTAAATGAGAAGATATATTTCAGTATATTTCATTAGTCAAGTATTTAATTCACACAAGAGTATACAAAACCCTATAAAATGACCTGAATCATGATAAGATTTTTATCCATATGGCCCAGTCCTAGTGTGGACAGCGTGTGGGCACAATCCGGACAATTTATAATCTCATTTTATAATCAACCGTTTCCTGATTTTGCTGTGTGTAACATCCTAAGATGGAAGAGTCTGTAAACCATGTTTCATGAGTGTTGTTAGAAACTATCCTGTTTTGTGGTTTTTTTTTTGCGCCACAGGCAATCGGAAACACCGCCACCCCCGATCAAACCACCAGTGATCCCGCCACCAGAGCCGTCTCTTGCGGCCAGCCGCTCCTGGGCCAACAGCAAGCCGACGCAGCCAGAGGGTAAATGTGCTCTTCACCTGCTCCCTTAAACATGACCCCGACTCATGAAACGCAGATACGCTGTGGTCCTTCTTGGCATTTTATTTTTTGAAGTTGCGAACACTATCCTGTACGTTTCCTTCTTGTGTCCAAACAAACAGAGGAACTATCCACTGTATGTCTACAACACTCAAACATTAGTCTGCATGGACCATCTGGTCTCTACTGAATGTGGTGATGGGTTGGTAAGGGGTGCCCTCCACCAGCTATTCTCAACCACTGGTGGGCCTCGTAGCGCCGTCTAGTGGGCCACGGAGGTACTGCCAAATGGTTATATGAAAATATAATGACAATTTGGGGTAATTTACAAAGAATTCACATGCATAAAGAACATAGTACGTTAAACAAAGCTACAAAATTACGACACATCAGGTCGAGACTAATGTGTTTTTCCACTTGGATAGTTAACGTTTCTGCCGATGCAGTGATACAAAATAAGCCTCCTCCAAAGCCTGTGGGGAGGAAATATGACCCGGAATACATTGATGCTGGATTCATAATGGCAGGCCGTGATGGCTGGGGGTCACCTCTATTATAGTCATTACAGCTGACGACACACATTTGCAGCCCAGTTTAATTTTTCTCCTTTTTTGTCATGTGTTTTTTCTAATTCATTTTTGAAAAGGTGATCCTCGGAAGTTGTTTTTTTGACAATCAAAAGTGGGCTTTAAGGTCAAAGTGCTTGAGAACCTGAGCTGTACACCAACTGAGGATTAGACCTCTCAATGCTTCTCTGTGAGTCACTGTGTTACATTCAATCTTGGGATTTCTGTGCATTCCTAATGATGTGCTCGTATCTTACAGGTGCCCCTCGCGTGAGCAGCCATTTTCAACAGGAGTTTCCCAGCTTGCAGGCGGCTGGTGAGGCGGAGAAAGGGGACGAGCAGGAAGAGGAGCCTTATGGACCAGGCCCCAGCCTCAGACCTCAAAGTAAGGCCACACTCGTGCACGTAAACGTCCACTGGGCTCTGCCTGATGTTCGAGAACCAGAGGTGCTGTAAGTCAAATTATAATTTTCTTCTCCTGTCGTGTTAGATGTTGGCAGTTGGCGTGAGGGTGGAGGCAGGAATTTGATCACCGCACCCAGCACCCCTGAGATGGACAACAAGGCTCCGGAGGAGGGTGCTACGGGCCTTGGTACCTCTACACCACCGGGGGAAGCTGAGGAGCCTGGACGAACCGTAACCACTGACGTTCAGAGGGAGAAGAGGGACGGCAGGGAGAAGTTGCCCCCGTCTGCCCCCCCTCTTCAACCTAAACTTAACGGGGGGCAGCAGCCTCCCGCTGGGGTGCCAACTCACTTTGACCCAGCTTTCAGGAGCATGATGCCACCCTATGTAAGTCTTAGTTTTATGTTCTGGACAGACCACATCACAGTCACAGTCTGTAGTTGTGTTTATCTCGTCTTGAGCCTGCGTGATGATTCCCGTCTTTGTCGTGTAGATGTTCCACGCTTATCCTCAGATGACTTCTGCTCCAGGGCAAGCAAACAGATACCCTGTTCCACAAGACGGAGCGAAGTGAGTTCCCGTCTTCATGGTTGACCTTGTATAGAGTTGAGTAAAAGGCAGTTGTTAGTTTTCCAGACCAGGTGCTATAATGTGCTTTCCTCTCTTTTTTTCCCGTGTTGGATGGTGAGGGGTCCTCGTCCAGTACGGCCCCAGCAGGGCCACCCTCAGTCCCGGCACCAGGACCCAGACAGACCCTCTATCATCAGCGCAACGGAACTTAAAGAGCTGGACAACTTAGACACCGATACTGATGAGGGCTGGGCAGGTTAGTAGCCATAACTTTGAACTTCAGTGTTAAACTACAATCAGTAGGAAAACAATATAAGTATCCATCAACCCTGTCCCTTCTGCTCTCCAGGAGCTCAGATGGAGGTGGACTACACCGAGAAGCTAAACTTCAGCGATGATGAGGAAAACCATGCTTCTAAGGAGAAAAGAGAAAACTGGTAAGTCGTTCTTTTCAACACTTTGATTGTCTTGAATTCATTATTTAGCGTCTGTGGACATTTAGATCATTTAGACATCATTTAATGGAAAGAATTATTCATTCAACGTTCGATATATTTACACAAAAAGCATTGCATGCGTGGTTCGAATTGCACTTTGCATTAAATATCTAAATCCCGATGGTATGACTTGATACGTGGCCGACAGTAATGCAAAATGATTTGAAGTAAATGTACTAAAACTATCCATCCAATCCATAAATTGCAGATGGAATACACTGTATAATGGATGATTTTATGTGCCAAATGGTTATTGCATATCAACCTACGTAAATAGTTGATGCAAAGTAAAAGGATTCAGAAATGATAGAAGTTGTCAAAGCCAATTTTATTTTTAGTGAGAGGTGTGCAACCTGAGGTTAAGAGATGGTGAACCGGGGATATTGTCAGTTGGAATAACCTGTGACATTATTTTCAGGGAGTGGATGGGTAAAGTGGAGCGTATGCGATCCCGGCCCCCAGACGGTCAGGAGGGCTGGAAGGAAGGCACTGAGGACCGTGGGGCCAGTAAAACCCCATGGGCCGATGGTGATCCCAGAGCGCCATCACCTGGCATTATGGGGCAGTACAATAAGTCAGCTGCCCCACAGGACTACCAGGTAAAGCTGGATATGCGATACACAATCCTCTAATCATGTGTGCACTGTTTATTTACCAGCAAGGTGATGAGTCTGTATCTGTGCTCATTTCTCGATCCTCTAGGGCGCCAGTCGTTCTGTCGGTGGCGGAGCCCAACGTGTGACCAAACCACAGGCTGCAGCAGCACCCGGTGCCGACGAGGACCCTGAAGCCTGGCGACAGAAGCGCAAGAAGCCTCAAGAAGTTTCTGAAGCCGTAGAGCGAGCGAGGCGGCGGAGGGACGAAGAGGAACGGCGGATGGAAGAACAGCGGCTCGCCGCTTGCGCTGAAAAACTTAAACGTCTCAATGAAAAACACCGCCCGGCGAATGAGAGCAAATCTCCTCTTCCTCCGACCACCAATGATGAAGAGGAAGCTGTCCAAGAGGAAGAGTCCTCATCAGCTCCCGCTCGTGTATCCAGTCCAGAACCTTCGATCCCAGTTTCACAATCGCAGGTCCCGATCGTGGAA
Source organism: Anarrhichthys ocellatus (assembly GCF_004355925.1). Taxonomy (NCBI): domain Eukaryota; kingdom Metazoa; phylum Chordata; class Actinopteri; order Perciformes; family Anarhichadidae; genus Anarrhichthys; species Anarrhichthys ocellatus. Next base: position 1,668,300 of record NW_022280072.1, read on the forward strand.
GCTCCTGTAGCCGAGATGGTGGACCAAGACGAGGAGAGGGTGGAGCGAGAACTAGAGAGCGTAGAACCAACTGTAGAGGAGGAGGAGGAGGAGGTGCTCTTGCCTCGTCAGCCCAGCCCCCCCGTCCAGATACCTGTGGCCGTAGCTCCAGAGCCTGTGAGCGAGGAAGAGAGCTCCTCGGTTGAGGTCGTCCCGCTGATGGAGGAGAACCAGGTAGACGGGACAACAGTGCCTATCCGAGACTATTTCAACATAGAGGACAACAGAGGTGAGCTAGCTTGTGTGTACATGATCGTTGTACATTTACGACTGACTGCCATTCTTTCAGTCATTGATGCCCATTGGTTTTGTCGTCCTGCAGTGGATGAGCCCCACCTGTCTCTGCCTCACATGGACACCCCCAGTGGTGAGGAAGTCCCTGTGGCACCACCACAGCTGGAAGGAGAAGCAGCAGCTGCTATGCGTCCCTCTCTTACCTCAGGCTATTCCAAACAGTTTCAGAAGTCTTTACCGCCTCGTTTCCTCCGACAGCAGGTAAGGACTTCCACATCTGGCTTCTTCAGTCAGTAACTGCTCGCTGAATCGTAATATGTGGGTGTGTCAGCGACTAGAGGTCTAGTAGGGGACTTGATAATGAACATTAGTGTTTACACTTTAAAATTAACATAAGAAAAGAACATTAAAGGTTAATTACATCTTTCCACAGAGGACATGTTGACTTTATAGTCAGTTAAGTACAGGTGTACATCAGTGTATTACTGTGAAATATTCAAAAAACTAGGCTACGGTGCTGTCACATATTTGCTTGGGTCGGAGCGTTTAGTGATCATAGGTGGCAAATTTCAAAGCAGTGTGTTGTCCGATCAACCAGATATAACTTTCATAAGACGACCTCTTTCTTTTGATGTAGTGGATATCATTAAAAGCAAACTATCTTTATTGATCTTAACTTTTCTTTGTTACTCTTTCCTGTTGGTCTTGTAGGAGCAGATGAAGCAGCAACAATGGCAACAACAGCAGCACCAGAGTGGGGGCTCTGTGTCTCCCTCAGGTGGTGCTGGTGGTGGTGGTGGCGGCAGCGGCGGCATTCCAGCTCCGCAGCAGCAACAACACCGCTCCATGTATCAGCCCATCGGCCCCCACCACCAGCACCTGGCCTCCATGGGGTTTGACCCCCGCTGGCTCATGATGCAGTCCTACATGGACCCCCGCATAATGTCGGGACGTCCTCCCATGGACATGCCAACTAACATTCACCCCGGTAAGAAGTTATGTGGATAAGAATTACAGAGTGTACGAGTATCTTTGTTTGTGATTAATGTGCCGACAAGCTGACAGATGTGCCAGACGACACGTTTATGCCCGGCAGCTCGTCTGCAGATTTTTTTTTTCCGCTTGTCGCTCACGATTCACAGCAGAAATAAAAAGGGAAAATTATATTTTGACAGTATATTGACATACCAGCAGCATTACAACAGTTTCAATGCGTATATCTGTATGACGTGTCAGACGTGAAAAAAGTTATTTTATTTTTCACACCTCCTGTTTCAAAATAAGAGCCATCTAACGTGTTTATGTTGATGGAATCCCTTCATTTGTTAACACAAGGCTTTTATTCTGAAGTATTTGCAGGACAGTGTTGTGGAAAATGCAGTAACTTGCATGGCTCAATAGATTAATAGAGTTTTTAATTGTTGTATTGTCATTATTTACGAATAAGCTCAGGCTTTTCCCCCATTTTCTGTCTAAAATAGACATAAATAGCATTTAAAATGTAATGAAAAACATTTTGGCCATTATGAAAGGAAAACCTGGGCGTTAACGTTGGTCTGTTTTGTCATCTCCAGGGAGAATGCCTCCTAAGCAGATTGTGCGCAGAGAGCCTGGTGACAACTCCAGCTCCAGCTCTGACTCCTTCGACCATTTGACCCGACCAATCCGTGACCACGGCCTGCCGTCAGACTCGCGCATGGTTTGGGGATCGGACCCGTACCCACAGTCGGAGACGCTACCGTCTGTAACTCCCCCAAAAGGACGGGATGATAACAAGGAGCCGAGGTAAATAGAAGTACATGACATCATAAGAAAAATCTTTTATTTTCTGCACATGCCTATACCTAATGACAATTGTGTCTCTACAGGATGGACTCTGCTTTGGATCTGGACCGGGGTCTCCCAGCGATGTATCCCCAGGACCACAGTGCATTGGACTCTAATAAAAGTAACTTCTTCCAGGACCCTACAGAGTCCCTGTCAGCGTTTACCCAGGACCCAGAGGACCCGCCAGGGCCTCTAGACGGCGTCCCCGTAGGCTCAGCCTTTGATGCTGAGGAGCCGGGCCTACCCAGTGGGGAAGAGGTAGAAGCTCTTGGTCAGGCTATGCTCCAGAGGAGTGTCTCCCAGGGCTCCAGCCACTCCCTCAAGCTGGATGAGCCCATGTTTGATGGGCTATCCCTGGGTACGAAATCTCTAGAGCTACAGGACACGGGAGAACAGGCTGATGATAAGCCCCAGAATGAACTCTACCCCCAAGCTGTGGTGACTAGCAACAGGGCTACACCTCCTGCTGATGGATTACACAAACAAGAGAAGCTGCCTCTGCCAGCTTCTAGCAAGCAGAAAGCTGAGCTGCGCTGGGCTGCTAGATCAGGCGCCGGACGCAGAGAAGGACCAGGGGGAGAGAGACCTGTCCGCAGGTCTGGGCCAATAAAGAAGCCTGTCCTAAGGGACATGAAAGAAGAGCGAGAACAAAGAGAAGAGAGAGAGAAGCGTCACGAGAGAGGGGAAAGAGGGGAGAGACTGGAAAGAGGGGAGAGACTGGAGAGAGGGGAAAGAGGGGAAAGAGGGGACCGGTCCAAAAAGGATCAGCCATCCAAACCTCCTTCTGCAGCTGCTGCTGTGTCTGAGGGCTCCAGACCTCAGGTTGAGGGCAAGAGAGAAGTGGCTGAGGCCGAGGAAACACCGACTGGCCATCAGAGAGTCAGAGACTCCCAGCCTTCAACTGGGCCTCCCACCTCTTCCTCTCAGGAAGAGAAAGTAGACAAACCGCCCAGCAATGACAAACACCCGGAACCCAAACTGCCCTCCAGGAAGGAGTCCAATCTTCCTCCACGTTCCTACCGGCGAGAGGAGAGGGAGCGGGAACGTGAGAGGGAGAAGGAAATGGACCGAGACAGAGACCGAGACAGAGACAGAGACCGAGACCGAGATAGAGAGTGGCCTGCCGACCCAAATTTCAAAGCACGTGGTCGAGGGGAGTATTACGCCAGAGGACGGAGCTACCGGGGAACTTACGGCGGCCGAAGCAGGGGGGGTCGTGGTCGAAGCCGAGCAGAGTTCAATTACAGAGAGCCCCGTTCACGCTCTGATTTACCTTCTGTTGGAGGCGCTGCTGCCTTTCGCAACAGAGAAGAAAGCGAAACGCGCAGCGAGAGCTCAGACTTTGAGGTTATACCAAAACGTAGACGGCGCCGTGGTTCAGACACAGATTCTGAAAGTGAAGGTGGGAGAGAGTCTGCCAGTGATACTGGACCGTCTGACCGTGAGCCGAGCACCAAACCTAGCCATCCATTGAGACGAGAGCTCCCTGGGGAGCCCCGGCCTGGGCCCCACAAGCCAGGCTTTGGACCTCCTCACATGGGGGAAAGAGTTGGACCCAGAGGGGATGATGACGGCAGACCCAAGCCAGGATTCCTCCTGAAAGGAGAGCCTTCTCGGCGAGGAAGAGGAGGATTATACAGTAGACGAGGTGGAGCAAGGGAGCGCGGCGGCCCTCGCTCAGGCCCTCTCAGACGGCCAGGAGCTAGAGAGTCCTCTTCTCAGTGGCCCTCTAGACCCATGGAGACATTCAGGCCTGAGGACACCGAGTCCACCTCAAGATATGACAATCCTGCAGCTGACCGACGACACCCACGGTCTGATGGCAAGAGATTTGGAGACATGGCTCCCCAGAGTAGTAGAGAAAGGCCTCGTCGGTCCAGACCAGCGCGGCCCCCAAGGCAAGATAAACCTCCCCGCTTCAGGCGCTTGAAGGAGCGGGAGGCTGCAGTGTTAGCTAATGGAGAAACAGCCCCAAGTCCTGTCCCTCTACTCCCAGTGCCTGCTGTCTCTAGCTCTGCCCCGGCCCCCATCTCGTTCTCCCCGACCCGGTCTAGAGCTCCAGGAACCCCGGTCACTGTGCCTGCTGAAGTGGCAGCCACTACGTCAGCAACCGACTTGTCCTCTCCTACGGATGCACCCTTGCCTGAGACCAGCAGCCCCACCATTGCTGCAGCCGGCACCAAGTCCCCTGACTTGTCCAACCAGAACTCTTCGGATCAAGCCAATGAGGAATGGGAAACTGCGTCTGAGAGCAGCGACTTCAACGAAAGGAGAGAGCGAGAAGAAAGGAAAGGAGCACTGGAGGCCGCTAATGAAGCAGCCACTGCCTCGGCCCCGGCTCCTGCACCCCCTCAGGGCTCTTTGACCCCCAATAGAAGCCCTCCCGATGGAGGTGTGACTCCAAGACGCGAGGGGGCTCCCGCAGCCAAGAGGAGTTTCTCAAGTCAGAGGCCTACAGAGAGGCAGAATCGTAGAGGCAACAGCGGAGCCAAACCAAGCCGGAGCTACGCAGGGGGCAAGGGGGAGAGGAGGGGAGGGGCCAAAACCGGCCGCAAGGGGTGAGTTTTGAACAAACGAGCTTTTGTGTGTTGTTAAGCATTTACTTTGTCTGCTTACATTAACACTTAACACAATGAAGCTGCCTCAATGAACAGTGTGCAGTAGAATAATACTGGAGGTTTATTCACCTACAATAAACCTTTTGTGTGGTGTTCTTCCTCATTAAGTGCATTTCACTAGTGCAGAAACATGTATCAGGAAGCTCTGGCCGATATTGCCTGTCCAAGTTGACTTTGGCTGTTAAAAGGATTCTCCGCTTGGTTAGGTTACTTTATTCAAGTGTCCATCAAAGTGTTAAAAATAGCTAAATGTGTGGTAGTATTTTTAGACTCCAATTGTACCTTGACAGAAGCATTTGAACATTTTCTCTCTTCATCCATCTGGTGCATCAACACTCGAGCCGTTCGTCTACTTCACTCAAAGGACGGTTAACAAAAGAGGCCTCCTTTTTTTTTTTTTTTTTTTTTTTTTTTTTTTTTTTATTACAGAATTAATTTACATTTTAAGTGTTTCAGGCTCCTTCACCACTTCACTGTTCTCACCAACATTAAAATGTGTCGCGTAGTCTCTCTTTTGGGCCTTTATTTTTCTCTCTGTCCCGAACGTGCGTCTCTGATACAAACAGCCCTGCGGCCCAGCAGAACTCAGAAGGTGGAGCACAAACAGCTGGGGGAGCGTCCCAGAGGCCTACAAAAGACCAGTCCGGCCGGCGCAAAGAGGAGGCCAAACAGGCCGCTAAGAAGCCCAAAGAGAATGCTCTCTCTCAGTTTGATCTCAACAATTACGCCAGTAAGTAACAGTTATACTCTGACACTCTTTTTCTTGCTGATAAGCTAGGAACCTACACTCGGCTCTAGCTGATCATAACATTGAATGTAAATGTCTCGATCCGCTTTTGTCCCGTCACTGTAGGTGTTGTGATCATTGATGACCACCCTGAGGTCACCACCACAGAGGACCCACAGTCCAACACCAACGATGACGGCTTCACTGAGGTGGTGTCCCGCAAGCAACAGAAACGCCTGCAGGACGAAGAGAAACGGAAAAAGGAAGAGCAGACGCCTCAGGTAAGAGGGGGGGCTTTCACCACATAGTTAAAAACAGCAATGCAATACTTTGACACAGTATAATGTACATATTCTATTCCTACAGAACTGGAGTAAAAAAGGCTCTGGTGAGAAGGGCAGAGGGGGCGGAGGAAAGCTGCCACCAAGATTTGCTAAAAAGCAGTCATCGCAGCAGCAACAGCAACAGTCCTCACAGTCTCAGCCTCCTGCAGTCCCTACACCTCAGGCCCCACCACAACCCCTCATTTCTGCTCCCCAGCATCCTCACCTCGCCCCCTCCCAGCCCACCGCATCCCCCCAGACTCTGGAAGGAACAGTGGCTCTACTGCCCTCCATCCCCGCTGCCACTGTGGACTTTACCTCAAAGAGTTTACCTCCCGCGCCTGCGCAGACGCACAGCACCCTGGGTACAGAGCTGTGGGAGAACAAGGTGGCGGGCTGCACTGTCCTTCCTGATGTCAAGAAGCGTGAGTGGATAAGTTGATTCTTGTTAAAAACAATGTCTTAAATTTGTCTCGGTTCCTGAATCTTGTGATGCAGGAGGGGATTTATCAGCCAGCTCTGGTCTGACACATGTAATGTGTTTATTCCAGTTGGTCCAATCAGCCCTCCCCAGCCACCTTCTGTGAGTGCCTGGAACAAACCTCTTACCTCCTTTACTGGCGCTGTCACTGAGGTATGTTGAACACGCCCGTCTCCTTTTGTCCAGCGTGTCCTTTTGGCTAAATGATAAACCTTCAAATGTGTCGTTTCAGGGTGTGAAGCCTGGATCAGAGGGCGGTGTGGAATTGGCAATAGACTGTATTCAGTTTGGAGCGCCGTCGTCTGCAGGCAGCACCGACAGTGATGGAGTTCCAGCGTTGCTAGAAACAGTCTCTGAAAACAAACTACCTGCTCCCAAAGAACAGAGACAGAAACAACCTCGAGCTGGCCCGATCAAAACACAGAAGGTAGCTCAGCCATGGAGGAAACTCGCTGTTTGAACAACACTCATTCCTATGAATTCATTTAAATATTGAATCTCTCCTTCTCTCCAGCTTCCTGAAATGGAACCAATGGAAACCAAGGAGTACAAGCCAGGTCCCATTGGTAAAGAGCGCTCTTTAAAGAACCGCAAGGCCAAAGACGCACGTGGAGGAGAAGGGGAGGGGATGGAGGGAGGAGTCCCTGGAGGAGTTGTCAGTAGAGCCACAGACTCCAGTCCTCCCACCAGTGACACCACAGTACCAGAGCTGGGAGGAGACTTCGAGGGCATGATCACAGTCCCCTCAGCGGAGTACAACAGTAACTCTAAGGTACGTCGGTGTCACATGAGCACACAGCCAGGCTTTAAATACAGAACAATTATTCACATTTTTGCCCACTTTTGACAGCCCTACATTGTTCCTTTTAGGCTGTTAATACACCGAGCCCTGAAACCTGTACGCTTTTAAGTAGTATTTCTGCAGTATAACATGTGTGCTGAATTTATGTCTTTCCCTCTCAGGAGTCTGTCACTGACTACACCACTCCCTCCTCCTCACTGGCTGACAGTGTTCCTACAGGAGTGAACAAAATAGAAGAGAGTTTGGTGGCAAGTGTGAGTACACGTCCTTGTTTTGTACAGCTTTTTTTAAATATTTGAAGAGATCACACGTGCCATAATACCGATGCTTTAATCCTAAACACTGGGGTGTCTTTGATGCGTTTCAGGTGGCGCTACCGCACTCATTGCCACTTCCTCGACGAGAGACCCTGCAGCAGAGCTCCAGCCTTAGCACCGTCTCTCCCGCTACCGTTGACCTAACACTGAAGGTACGTAGAGAAATTAAAAGTTGTTTTGAGTGGGCTGTCCCGCTACAAAACGTTTCAGTGAAACATAACCCGAGCGTTTCTTTCTTTCTGTCTCCTCCTCAGATGGAATCGGCTCGTAAGGCGTGGGAGAACTCCCCGAGTCTGGAGAAGAACTCTCCGGCCACTTCCTCTTCCTCCCCCATCACCTCATGTGCGTCCTCGTACTCCACCTTCTCCTCCGCCTCCATGCCGCAGATCCCCGTGGCTTCTGTCACCCCCAGCACCTCACTGTCAGGTAACATGACTCCAAATTAGAAAGGGGGGTTATATGAGGTAATCCATAGTCGGTGTATCACCTACAGTAGATGGCACACCCAAAGTTCTGAGAAGGAGAGTACCAGCTCGGAGCAAAGCATTGTTCTGCTGTGGACGTATTTTAGACACCTAAAAATGTTTAGAATGTTTTCTCTAACGGTGCTTCTTGACACCTTGTTTACCACTGACATTCTGCAGTACACTGACTTTGTTTTGGGATTTCCCCTTGTGTGACACCTCCTTTGTGGTCTCTTGTATTCACCGTGTGTTCATCTCCACCCCTGCAGGTGCTGGCACCTATACGACGTCATCGCTCAGCACCAAGACCACCACGGCCTCTGACCCCCCCAACATATGCAAGGTGAAGCCCCAGCAGCTGCAGGGTGGAAGTCTGTCCTCCAGCAGTAGCAGCAGCAGCAGCAGCTTCTCTCAGCTGGGCTGCGTGCCGACCCTCCTGGCCCAGCAGCAGCAGACCCCACAGGTGTACGTCTCTCAGTCTGCAGCAGGTGAGAGACGCATGGCACCGAATCAACATATTCATCCACCTATCTATTTTTATTTGTAGATATTTAGTTTTGTATTTTAAAGGCTAAATAGCTAATATTGAAACCCATGTCTGTCGAGGTTCTGCAGCTCAGATTCCAGCCTTCTACATGGACACTAGCCACCTCTTCAGTACCCCCCACCCTCGCTTGGCTCCTCCCTCCCTGGCGCAGCAGCAGGGCTTCCAGCCCGGCATCTCACAGGTACGGTTTTCTGTTTCAGCAACATGCTGTAGGAATGTTTGTTTTTTTTTAATGTTGGAGGTAAAACTACCTGCGTTTCTTCTCCACCTTTTTATAGGCGACAGCAGTGCAGCAGATTCCCATCCCTATCTACGCTCCACTGCAAGGTCAGCCGCAGCACCAACACCAACACCAACACCAGCCGCAGCACCAACACCAACACCAACATCAGCCGCAGCACCAACACCAACATCAGCCGCAGCATCAACACCAACATCAGCACCAACACCAACATCAGCATCAACACCAACACCAACACACACATCAGGCTCAGCTCGGACTCAGTGCTGGTCCCCCAGTCTCCCAGCAACAGGACCTGTTCAGCTCCTCACTGCAGCCTTACAGGTAACTCACAACACTGCACTCGTATTCTGTTCTCTGCTCCAACACGCTCAGTACTGCTGAACCGCCAGTGTGCTGTTGTTCGCTCATCCGATCCCACGTCCTGATCCGTCCTCAGGTCTCAGCAGGCGTTCATGCAGAGCAGCCTGTCGCAGCCCTCCATGATGCTGTCGGGGCCGTCGCTGCACAGCTATGCCGGCGTCCAGGCGTCTGAGCTCGGCAAGCCTCAGTCTAGTCTGGCCTATCAGCAGGCCTCCTCCACCCAGCACATTCCCATTATGTTTGAGCCGCAGCTCAACCAGCCCTCTGGCATGGGAGGCTCCCAGCTCATTGACACGCACCTGCTGCAGGTAACCAGTCTGCACAAAGGATCTGTCCCACTCAGCCTCATGGTATTGACCAACACCTTACTGACCCCTACATTTATTTGTTAATGTGTTTGTGTGTTCCATCTGACATATCTGTGTCTGTGCTTCAGGCCCGACAGGGGATGAGTCAGCATTCTAACATGTACTCGGGACAGGTGCAACAACACGGCCAGAGTAGCTACTACAGCAACACCCAGTCGCCCAGCTCTGCAATGCAGCAGGTAACCTGCATGCAAACATAAGTTTATAAACCTCTTATATCGCTTTTGTTGTGTTGGTGGTTAAACAAAGACCTTAATCCAGTGGTTTAAATCAGCAAAGCGGCACAACTTCCTTTTGATTGGTGAATGATTTGATCGTTTGCGTGTCTTAATCTCTCTCCAGATGACGGTCTCAATGCCCAGCTCCCAGCTGTCCCTGTCTAACTTTGGCTCGGGTGGAGGCCAGCCCCTCCTGGCGCTGCCTCCCACTCCTCCCCAGGCCCAGCCCCCCAACATCAACCGGCAGCCCCCGGTCTCCCAGCCATACCGAGGCATCATGGGCCCCAACCACAGCATGATGCAGCCTCCGACCAGCAAGGTACTGTCGTGCTGCTATTCTCAACCACTGGGAGTCATTTAAAGCGAGCTGTTCTTATATCTAAATAGTTCAGCACTAGCATGAATACAAAATGTCATTAAAATGCATAATTTCAGAGACTTTTGCATATCATCACAATACATCAAGTAGAGTTGTTGGCTAGCTACTGTTCCCTCGTATGAAGTGAAACAAAATGTGTTTAACCAGAGAGTGATGTGGGAGACGACGCTACTCTAGTAAAAGCTCCAAAGCATGTAGTGATGAAATATGAACACATTAAATATGACTTTATAATGGCAGGGGTGAGGGTAAGCTGAATATTTGTCCAGGTCATTACAGCTGGCAGTAGCATCAGACATAATCCTTTTTAAAGACTCTGAATTGTGCCTTAAGATAAGAGGTTGAGAACCCTCCTGTAGTGTGAATCTCTTGCTGATTTAGATTTCTAAAGCTGGAGTTGGAACAGTTTTTGTGTGTGGACACTTTGCAGATGGACATGGATCTGAAACTCTTTGGCAGTGGGATGGATGTGAAGCCCGGAACCCCTCCTATCGGCGCCCGGAGCACCACGCCCACCTCCAGCCATTACAGGTACCCCCTATAGATTCACATCGGACACGAGCAACACGTATACAACAAATGTAAATATGTGTGTACACAAGCAGCACCAAACAGTCTCTCATTTATTTTATTCATAAGATGTTTGTCGCCAAGTTAGCACTGTATCTAGTTCGGTTCATGTGTTATTTATGATGATCGTTTCCTCCTCCGCCTGCAGAGCGAGCTCCACGTCTCCCAGCAGCCAGTCCAGTAAGATCAACAGCATGCTGTACCAGAAGCAGTTCCAGGCTAGCTCTGCCGGCATGAGGATGGCGCAGCACTTCCCTGGCCAGTTCAACCCACAGGTAGATTAATCTCACCTGTATTTAGATGGATTGGTATCAGCATGAAGGTTAAATGTCAAGCATCCATTTATTTCCTGTTTCTTCCTCTTCATTTCAGATTCTGTCTCAGCCCAACATCGTGTCTCCTCTGGTTCGACCTCCTCACGTTAACTCGTTTGCTGGAGGCATCCAGCGCTCTCCCATGGGCCCCCCGATGTCGCCCAATATGGGAGGTGGTCTCATGCCCCATCCCCGCCCTCTGCACCCTCAGCACCCACAGCACAGCCAGCACCCTCCCAGAGGACCTCCCGGTCCCTCGCTTGCTCCCAGAGGCACACAGGCGGCTATGAAGGCTGAGCAGGACCTAAAGGTCTGGTTCCCCGTTTTATCAGACGATGAAGTAATCTTTCAGTGATTGGTGGCTTTGGCTTATTTTGATCGTGTCTTCATCACTCTGCAGGCAAAGCAGCGGGCCGAGGTGCTCCAGGCCACTCATAAGTTCTTCTCGGAGCAGCAGCAGCTCAAGGCCGCCCCGCAAGTCAGCAAAGTGTCGCGGCTCGATCAGGGGGGGAAACCCCCGCTCGACGCCTCCGCCCCAATCCACCAGGCCATGGGCGAACGCCCGGATCCCGACAAACCTCCCATCTCCTCGGCCAAGCCCGTCCGGACTGGCCCCATAAAACCGCAGGCCATCAAACCAGAAGAGGGCAAGTAAAGAGCGGCGGAACCCTCTTCAGATGACAATATGAATGGATGGGAGAGAGAGGATCGAGCACCTTTCACTCAGTCGCCGCCTCATATCAGCCCTGGGGGGGGACAGTGGGGGGGGGGGGGGGGGGGGGGGGGGGGGGGGGGGGGGGTGCGAGTTAATGGTGGAGGAGGCACTGTCCCGCCTACACATAATCCTCCTCCTTTCTTCCCCTATCTTGTCCCACTGTAGGTGGCGGCGTTTTGAGTCCATCGTATTTAGAAGCCGATTTAAAATGGCTGCACAAGTTGTTCCACAGAGATCTACTCAGACGGTAGATCGGAGGAGAGTTGGAAAGAAAATTCGAAAATGAGATTTGCTGCTGAGTTTGCCTTTTTTTTCTTTTTTTTTTTTTTTTTTTTTTTTTTTTTTTTAATTGCTTTTTTTTTTTTTTGCCTTTTTTTTTCTTTCCCCCCCCCCCCCAAGATACGATCGCGCATATTATAGGAGAACGCTGTTTTTGTTAAACGAAAGAATCAGTTTTTTTTTTTGTTTTTTTTGTGTAGTCGAAACAATCTTGTTAAGGAGATGTCATTTTAGCCAAGCACACTTTGTGTTGGTCATAACTAGTCACGTGGAAATGCACCTCGATTACCACACACTCACATTTCATCCACGGTCACCGCACACAGTCGTGCAATCAGAAACTTCTCGTCTTTTTTTTTGTGTTTTTACCAGAACGGAAATGTGAAAAATTAAAGCAGTTGATTGAAATGAATGATTTTTTGATTTATCGATAAGTCTGCCCGTGAGCTTATGCTCCTGCCTTCTGCTCTCATCTCCTCGACCGAGAATTACTGATGTGTTGGGATGCGTGTGTGTTTGTGGCATCGTAGCTGGACTCCCCTGTTTATCTGGCCAAAGGTTAAAGCAGCGCAGAGAAGACGTCACCGCCTTTTGTTTTTGGGGGATTTTAAGGAGTTCTGATTGGACTTTACAGGATCACTACATAAAGCTACTCTCACACACTCATTTCACTGCTTCCTTGCTGTCACACAAACACACACCTATACACACTTCACTGTAAAGCACCCAGGCCTGCTGCTATTGACTGATTTCAGTGCCCTTAGCTAGAGAATAGCTGCAGGATAGGGCTATTTTAGAGGAATAGAAACGGTGAGGAGTTAATGGGTGAAACAGTAGAAAACTCAAGTGTGTGTGTGTGTGTGTGTGTGTGTGTCTCTCAACCCTCACGAGGACGGAGAACAAGAAAAAAAAAAAAAAAAGCCTCAAGTTCAGAAGCGTTTAAGCAGGACGACACTTATTGTTTAGTTGTCTTTACTGATGAGAGCAATCAGCGCTGTGTTCTGTCTCCGCCTCACCTCCGCTGGCTGTCCCACCCACAATGCTTTCATCTCGGGGTTGTGGCGACGAGGGCCCTTCAGAAATGTACAGTAGTATGCACCCTGGGGTGGGGGGGGGGGGGGGCGCCCCCCCCCCCCCCCCCCCAGGGGGGGGAAGAGTCCTTTCTTTGAAGGATGGATGAGGGAGGGAGGGAGGGAGGGAGGGAGGGAGGGAGGGTAATGATTTTGTTTTGTTGAACTTGTACAGGGGTTTCATCGCTGTATTAAAATATGTACGGTCTTATTTACATTCTCTTGGTTTGGTTACAGAAACTAATAAAATAATATACTGTTGAGATGTTTGTCAGTGATGCCTGGTTTGTACTTTCAACAGTTTCATTTATTTTGATCTACATCAGAATTAATGTTCGGCACAGATCACATCTAGCCACTAGGTGTCACTACAACACTTAACATGGAGGAAAATCTAGTTCCTACTTCTTTTAAAGGGATCATCAAAAGGTAACAAATATCAGTGGTTATGAATCATTTAATAATGTTCTATACATCAGTTTTTAACCATTAACAACGTTTGCGTTGCCAGGCTTCAGCTGGTGTTGATCCTCCAGCAGTACACCGTCTTTGTCTTGTTAGTGCTGCATGAAAGGGATTTGGTGAACAATAAGTTGATTAGCATCTTGTGAAAATTTAGATCTGCAGATTTGATGAATTTAATAAATGTATTGACCTATTAACATTTATACCATAACCACAGAAGGGTTTCTGATGGCTTATTACAAATTCTTGACCCTTTTTATTATCATTTCTGCCAGGAGGATCAAGTGATTGGTCGATCGGTGTGTGCGTGAGTGAGTGTCTGTCCACGACAAATCTCGCATTCTGCTGCAGCAAACGTATTGTTTGGGTGGCTGGTTATGGCTGCATGGTCGTGGTCCTCTCGTGATAGCGGTGCTTTCTCAAAACGCCTTTTAATTACTTTTTTCTTCTTGGCAAGACGGGCTACCCTGACACGAACTTCTCAAGGACCGTGCAGAACCTTAACCAGTCGTCTGCCTCAACCAGATACGCAGGGCGGGTCTTACCAAAAAGAGCAGTGGGACTATTTATTCATTAATAATTAGCCATTTGTGGGTTGTGTTCATTCAGTCTTAACCGTTAATATTAAAGTTATTAGAGCTTACAAACCCTTTATATAAAGAGGTACATACGCATCTCTAAGGTTCATAATAACCACACAAACTGTAACTTAGGATGTTTATTTCATGATGATTTTTAACATTACATCATTCTGTTGGCTACAACAGTGTACAAGTACATGCAATATTCAACACATGCTGAGTGAGAGCAGTTTATCTAATACGACATGGTGAAACTGTAGCAGTTTGTTTTCATTGTATGCTTTGATTATCCCACTTGGCTTGTAAAATTCATTCATCCTTCAGTCCTCAAAAATATATATATATATATATATATATATATATATATATATCTTATCAAGAACACAAAATCATACATCTGAATTGAAGGCGGTACAAAAATAATTCCTCTAAAAACATGTTTAAAAACAAAAGCCCACCCACTGAAGAAAAAGATTTTTTTTAAAAAGCACACTTGCGAGAAACACTGTTCCTCAAACGTCTTCACGTCGGAGTTTGGTAGCTCTTCTACGCTGATGGTGTTGGCTTTATGACTACGACTACCACGCGCATTGTGCTCTAAAGCTCTGAGTCTTTGAAGCGGGAACAGCTGAGCTTTTCAACAGTCAATCATGGAGGCCTCAGTTGGCCTGCTGGCGACCCAGCCTGAGGTCGTAGGACACCATGTGGAAGTTGTCCCAGGCGAACAGCTTCCTCTGAGCCAGGTTATAGTCGATCATGCTGTTGTAGCGGTACTTGTTCCTGAAGGGGACGGCCATGGGCTTCCCCTGGCTGGTTTTGGTGTCGTACACGTAGTTGATGATGGTGTCCGGCGCCGTGTAGCTGGCTACGGTGTACAGCTTGCCGCAGATGATGAAGGTGTTGGCCACGGAGTTCTTCCTGATGTTGGTCTCCCAGCTCCTCTTCACATCCAGGCTGTGCGGGTCCAGCTGCGAGATCACGATGGCCCCCTTGGCCTTGCTGGTGGAGTAGACGGCCCACAGCCCTTGCTCATCCACGGACAGGTCGATGTCCGTGTAGCCGCCCCAGGAGTAAGGGAACTGGCCGTGGAAGCCGGCGTGGGGGAGGTCGCGACGCGCTGCGGTGCTCTCGGAGGCGAGATCGAAGCGGATGAGGGAGCGGCTGCGTCGTCTCTGGTAATACAGAGAGCCTCGGTACAGAGTGGCACCGGTGCTCTCCACCAGCTCTGGCAACATCAGGACCTGTCAGGGGAAAAAACAGAGTGAGATTTTTTGGGGGGCTTATTCCAAATGAGGGACTATCATCCATCTGACACCGACCTTGGATGGGAAGCCTTTAGAGAGTTGCTCCATGTCGTCGTACCCGAACAGCTGCCTGACGTCAGAGCCGATGGTGTCGATACGCCAGACCATCTCCGGTCCGTAAGGGGAGACGGCCTCGGGGTCCTGCATCCAAACGCCATATTTACCCGCTATGTTGTCCGCCTTCCTGTGAGTCACCGGCTCAGCAACTGAGACCAACTCCCCACAACCTGCGCGCAAGAAGAAGAGGAAGGGATGAAGAGATGAAACACATTGAAGAAATATACAATATACTATAATTATGTTCAAGATGTGAAAATCTAGGCAAAGAGCACTGGATCAAAAAACGTTTTTATCAAACAAATACAGGACTTTCAACCAGGAGACCAATGTTCGTGTCCCAACGGGTCTTTGGGTTATTTAGAATTTACTTTCACAATGCTCGTGACATGTTTTCAGTACTAGTGTTTACATTTTACTTAGTTCAAGTACGATTTTAAGCCCAATCATGATGCTTTACCTAAACCTAGCGTAAAATTGGATCACATATTTCCGTCTTCAGGAGACATTTTTCGCGGTCAGTGGTGCACATTAGAGGGGACCTCTACATGTGTGCGTGACTGAGGGCCAATGGGGGCAATCCGAGAGCTGGTCAGGGGTGTGATGAGGTCGTCATTTCCCAGCATGGGGGCAGACGGCAGGTCTAGAGATGCTGCCTGACATCTCTGTTGAGTCACGACCATCAGAGCAGCAACTGGACCACAACTCATCCTGCGTCTCTTCGCTGCTCGTATCGCGGGGAAAAGGATAAAGCAGTGCTGTATATTTACCACTTCCTAAAATACACCCTCGCTCTCAGGTCCAGCACGTAGCAGCGGATTAAGGGTTTGATAGGAATATGGTCTTATAAATACACCCACTGCCATGCAGCTTTCCTGTTGGCGCAGCCTCATCAGAGATATCATGACTTCACGTGGTGACCCCACGTGTATTTTCCTGACATCCCAAACAATCAAACCTGCAGAGAGCCATTCAGCAGCACACGCACGTGGTGGGTTTTTGGGGAAAGGGAAGGGGGGGGGGGGGGGGTCAGCAGCGTGTGTGACAACCTCGTTAGGCGTGTTTTCTCCATTTACATTTACGAGACAAAACGTGAAACTCTGGGGAAGGCCCTCATACCTGCGGATTGGCATGCCGTTGGTATTCTCGTTCCAAATGCTGCAGTAATAATAGCAGTATTTGCTTTGAGGCTGTCAGCAGGGGGGCGAGTGTCATGTTTGCCAGGTCAGATGGAGGGGGAGGAGGGAGAAAGGGGTGAGTGAGAGGGGTATACGCTGCCAGGACTGGATTTAAAGGACTATGCTGGGGTGTTTGCACGGTTTAGCTCTTTAACTGCAGAACATGTGTTCCTTAGGAATTCAAAGCAAACTTTTCCTCAGTATTAATATTATTAATATTCTCAGCTTTTCGCTGTTAGCAGCGTGCAGCACAGTCCTGCTTGGCTACTTAACGGAGCTAACGTTTACAGAGGTTGCATTAAGTTAAATGATGATGCGTTTAAGCTCTATTCAGTAAAAATGAGAATTGGCCGAAGGACAATTATAATGTCATCATGATGTGTTCAAGTTGTTTTTGGAGAGAAATGGAGATTTTATTTCTCAGCAACATAAAATAGATATTCGAGAGGGAATTATGACCTTTTTAAGTTTTTTGCATTAACGCGCTGGTATTGGATCGATACTCGATATCGGCCGATGCAAACGTTCAGGTATCGGAATCGTGAAGGAAAAAGTGGTATCAGAACATTGTAGTAAATAGGCTAAAACATCACACTGAGCCACTATAAATAAACTATACAATAAATCGGAATATTTCAAACAGAGACCTGTGTTGTCCTCAGATCCATGAGGAGCCGGTACCTCTGTCACCTCAGCCTTCAGCTCCTGGAAACCCGGATGTCCGTACTCCCACGCCGAGTCTGACGGGAAGAGACGAGGAGACACATGGATTTAGTTGAATAATAAAACTGCGAGGATGGAGGTGATTCTGCAGAAAACGTGACCACACCTCTCAAACTGCTGCTGTCTCCCTGCCTGTTGGGCCTGGTCATCAGGTGAGACATGGGATTGGAACCTAAACACACACGCAGAGTTTAGTGATTTCGGTTGTAGGCCTACGTCTCACATTCAGCGTACAATAGTTAGGAGAGTGTTTGTGTACCCAAAACGTGGCTGTGGCACTACTGACAGCAGGGAATGTGACAGCAGGAAACAAACACCCCTGAATGGATTCCCAGCTGCTCCGGAGTCAGGCAGTCGGTAGATTTGGCCGACCGTAACACACACACACACACACACACACACATTCGACACCCATCCCACCCCGGCACCTCAAAACTTCAAACCAGTCCCATATCAGCCTCTCTTTCTTTTTCTTCTCCTTTTTTTATATTTTTCCTCCAACCCTGTCCTTATTTTCCTTATCTGACTCCTTCTTGAGACCATTACTGTTGAGAGTAAACAACGTCTGTGAACTGTGTACTCTGTTTACAACAGAAAAATGAGCTTTTCAAATATGTTTTCATCATAATGGTTATGAAGCGTGTGTTTGTGTACCTGTGTTCATGGGTGACTATTTGCACGTTGCCCGCTGTGCTCTTGTACGTGCCGTGTCTGGTGATTTCAGGCGTACGAATGAGCCCTAATGGTGCGGAGAACTTTAAGCGCTCGCATCTGAAAGCCGATGTTGATTCTCAGCGTCGATGAGGAGAGGGAGAGGGAGGTGGGCGATGAGGCAGACGTGTTTTGAGGGTTACAAGATGCAGCCATTCAGCATCATCATCATCATCACAGGTAAACAGCCACTTTGTCTTACTGTCTTTTCCCCTGAGTGTGTGGGTGTTTACTGTGAGCCATATGTGCACTCACATCCTGCCTCTTTGTTTGGGATGTCACAGAGCAGAATACCACAAACTGCACAGACCAGACGGGTCTTCATTTCCCAGAGGAGGCTCAGCCAGAGGAGGCAGCGGCCTAATCAACCCCGGCTTACAGAGTTCAGCAGAGCTGTTGGATGTAACTCAGACAATTGTTGTCAGGAAACTTATTTCCCCCCAGTATTCCTAATTCAGGGTGCTGTGTATAATCAACAGTCGGAGGACTTTTAAACATTTTGAACTCCAAATTGGCCACAGGCTGGTCCTTTAGTGCCTCTACATACCGCATGATATGCACATTGATTGAAAGATCTTAGAAGTTCATTAAACATTATTTATGACTGCTTATCCTCCTGGCTGCACACATATGCACACACACACACACACACACACTGGTAACATGTGGCTGTTTACCTGTGATGGTGATGAAGAATGGCTACAGGAAACCAGATTGAAAAGAAAGCCTCTGATATGATAGACATGGTGAAATCAACTGTGTTTTTGGCAATGGGCTAGACCTGAGTACACGGCACATGCGTGCTCTTATGACCTGAAAATAAACTTTGTTTCGGCATGTATTGGATGGATTTGTTCTGCCTCGAGCACATGCCATTTTTATCGTCATGAAATAATTACAATATTTTGAGAGGAAAATGTTACTGCAGGTCATAACCACCGCTTGAGTTGTAAAAAAAGAAATTCCTGTCAGAGTTGCCAAAACGCTGTGACGTTGACCTCCTCTCTGCGTTCTGCGCGTCGTCCTCTCGCATGTGATCTATTCTACATCTGCCTCTCACCCTGAGGGGCCCTCGCTGTGTATTTCAGTCTGCAGGTGCAAACATGAGGAGCTAAGCAGATAACCTGGAGTATGCAGAAGATTGAGTGTAAACTTTTTTCTGATGCAGAGGGAGAAGTGATGTGAGGTGGACGGGGAGATGTGGCAGAGAAGGATTTACGAGCAGTAGGCCACACTCTGAGAGCCGAGCGGGTAAACAGAGCGACGGCTGAACTGAGAAAAGAAAGGGGGGGGGGGTTACCAACCAACAGGAGATGGCAAGTGAAAAGACGAGGGCTAGTTAAACAGATGTTTGGCTACTGCAAACACACAGAATTCCAGAGCTTAACCTCACTGGCTCCAAGATAACTCCCTCGATCTGTGTGGCCCTCTGACCCCCCCTGGGAGTATAGTGTTCCTCCCTCCCCACCTACCCTGACCCACCAGGCGTGATCAAAAGCCCAACCCGAGCGTGCACTTCCAGAGCGTGCATCGCATTTCAGCTGCTTCTCCCGTTCCACATAACCTGGCTATTCGCGCCCTGCTCGTCATGCACAGGGAAACACCGGTCATAAAAGAAGCCGGATCTGCTCATGAAATACTGAGCCGACCCTCTCTGGCTCGTCACCATCACCCTAAATGCAGGAGCAGAAACCTGAGCCGAGTGGTCTAATGTGCAGACTAATGGGGCAACCAAAACATTAACCGCACAAGTACACACAACATTGGAGCATGCACACACTTTGTCCCCCTGCTGTCTTTAAGGGGATTTATGCAGGAAGATGTCGGGAGGAATAAACTTTGTGTGTTTGCATTGAGAGCAATGGAAACCAGAGTCAAATTCCTTCACGTAACTGGCCAATGAAGCTCATTATTTATCAGCTTTTTCTCTGTTTCTGCAGACAGTGAACAGAAACAAACACACACACACACACACACACACAGTGCAAAACTCTGGGATTGTGTGTGGCTCTGTACCTGCATGGTATTCCACACATGGATGACATTTATGCTTCAATGTTTCTCTGCTTCAATTAATCCATTTTACTTCAATCAGAATCCCCAAATAGCAGAAAGAACACCTGTCTGCAGGCTAAGTAATCTAGTTGTGCATCTTAATGCATTAGAATATAAAATAAAAACGTGTGCACAATTATCTAAAAGCTGGGAATTTATAAAACATGTATATTTATGAGTTTAAACAGTTTCTATTTATAGGTGTCGATAAGCTTCACACATTTTTTGAGTGGCTCATAAAGAGTGTGGTGGTTTAGAGTGTATCTCTTACCCCCAGCAGGTCTAGTCAGGCCACTGTCCTGCAGAGGGGGGCTTGGTGGCACCATGGGGGTCTGTGGAGGACACGGTCTGCTCCTCAGCCTTTCCGTCTCCCTCCTCATCTCCTCCATCCTGCGCTGAAGCCCCTGCAGCTCCTGCTCCTGACGCTCCTTCTCCCCCCGCAGCAGGTTCCTCTCCCCCATGGCCCGGTCCAGCGCCTCCTGAAGCCCAGGCCGAGCTGCGGCCCCGGCCCCTTGGGGACCCCCGGTGTCCCCTCCGGTCAGCCGGGACACCAGCACCTCCAGCAGGCTGAGTCTAGCCTTCAGGCCCTCCACCTCGGGGCCCCCCGTCTGCGGGCAGCTGGCCTCGACGGGGCTGGGCACGGTGAAGGTGTACTGGCATCGTCCACTCCGGTCGTTCCCCCTCCACAGAGCGGCTCGGTCCTGAGCGTCTCCTTGCAGCAGAAGACCACACATACACAACGAGAGAAGGAAAAACATCGTGGGGACCGTCCTTCCACAGATCTGATGGTTCCTTTAAATTCTCCTGACCAATCTTCTTTTATTTGTCACCTCTAAACTTAAACTCTCCTTTAATCAATTAATAATTCCCAATTTCCTGGTGATTATTGTTTTAGTCTTATTTTGTCTCACTCTTTTCTCAGGTATCTCTTCTTCTTCTGTCCTCCCCTCTCTCTTCTTCTTCTGTCTCTCCTCAGTGGACAGGTCTGTAACACTGAGCTCTCCCCAACAGCTCACAGATATTTATACGATCTGGAGGGGAGGGAAGGAGGGGAAGAGAGGAGAGGTGAAAGGAAAGGAGGGGAGTGGAAGGATACAAACTTGGGGGGAGGGGGTCAGAGGACAAGGAGGAGGGAGGGAAGAAGAAAAGAGAAAGTTATTGGATGATGGTTGTTTTGGGGACAAAAGCATAACTTATTTTACACAATTTTGAGCGTCTGTCATTCTGCAAAAGCTGTTTTTTATTCAAGGGTCCAACATGACAGCATCTGTCTTTTAAATTTGTGTAATTCAGCCCCTCCAGTGTCTTTTACTCATATCTTATCTGTAGAAACATCCCGTGATACGCGTGATGTGTCGAAGGGGATTTGGCCTCAGCATGGCAGGGTGAGCAATTACATCCTGAGGAGCACGGTGTCCCCTTTCAGATTGGTAGGGGGGCCACAACGTGACTATAGCAGCCGATAAGGGCTGTCATTAGGATGGGGTCGAGGTTACAGGTCAATCGATGAGCGCTGACCCCCGACATAGAACCGGATTCCTTTTCGGCTGAGCTTGGGTCTGATGTGGACAGTGTATGTGTGTTTTCTTGCTGCAGACTTCACTCAAATGTACATTTAATACAACCCGAGTGAGCTGCCGGGGACCATTCCTCCAAAAAAAGCTCACTTCCTGTCACTTGCTGCCCGGGGTGGATTTGTTGCAGTCTGCCTCCCATCCCCTCGTCTCTTTGCTTTAACACAACATCACAGACACACTGAACCTCTGCCTGCGAGCCTCACTTCTACAGGCATGTGAACGATCTCTTGTTCATTTCCACAGAGGCAGGATGAAAAGATTTGGAAGTGAGACACTTGCTCAGAGATGCACGCAATGAGACAGGTGTGCAGACGCACGCCCCCCTACTGGTCCTCGCTGTGCAAGTCTCAGCTTACCCTCATATCCTGCCTCTTTGTTTTGGTTCCTAGAATATGTCCTGGCTCCTCTCCTACGCTTCTTCTCCTCATGTCTCCTACTTTGCGGTGTTTGTTCAGATTTCTTGTACACTAGAAATAAAGGTGCTAACTAGAACCATATTGGGTTCTTTGGCTTGTCCTCATGGGAGAAGCCTTTTCGGTTCCTGGTAGAACCTTTTACAAAGTTGCACCTTGAACCCTTTCAGAGGGTTCTAACTATCAACATAAAGGTTTATACCTAGAAGCATCTGTAAAAGGTTCCACCCAAAACCCCATAGGAGAGTTCCGACAGAAAATCCTTCTAATGTACAGGTTCCACCTAGATCCCTCTCTGGAGGTTCTATCTAGATGCTAACAAGACCCCTTATATATTGCAATGGTTTCATCTAGAAACCATTCTACCGAGAACCCTTTTATATTTCAAGGATTTAATATAGAACCCACCCAGAGGGTTCTAACCAGAAACCTTTCACATTACATGGGTTTCATCTAAAACCCACCCAGGGGGTTCTTCAAAACCGCAATCAACAAACCAATGGGTGATGTCACGGTGACTACACGACTTCTTATATTCAGTTCTATGGTTCTTCAGAAGCAAACGGTGCTGGGTAGAACCTCAGCCCTTTAGGAGAAACCCTTTAGAGCCCTTATTTCTAAAAGTGATCCATCTCTGCTGACCCCCCCCAGGCCACCCTGAACCCTAAAACACCACCTGACCCAGATTCTTCACTCCATGGCTCTAGGGCAAAGGATGCATACTCTTCAGAAAAACACTTCCTCTTGCCGATTGATGCCAGCCTCATCTGCTTCTGGCAGAGCTTGTTTACAGACAGCTGGTGGTATACCTGAGACAGTTGCCTTTGATTGAT
Source organism: Anarrhichthys ocellatus (assembly GCF_004355925.1). Lineage (NCBI taxonomy): Eukaryota > Metazoa > Chordata > Actinopteri > Perciformes > Anarhichadidae > Anarrhichthys > Anarrhichthys ocellatus. The sequence goes on from NW_022280072.1 coordinate 1,691,093, forward strand.
GAGGCAAGTCTATGATTGGTCGGACAGATGGGCGAGTGGATGAATGAGGTATATGGTTTAGTCTGCCTTTGAAAAACACATCCTCTTACAGGAAATATCTTAAGAATGAGAAACTTAAGAGAGGGTGGGACAGTCCTTTATTTCACAAAGGAGTGAAATAAATCATCAAAGGAGGAAAAGATGAGAGTAAAACCATGTGTACAAAGAAAAATAGGTGAGAACGAGTGAAGACAGAAGATCCTGGGAAAGTAGTAGGAGGAGTGTTTAAACATATGCACAATGTTTCATTCACTAGAATCAATCGGAAATGTATTCTCCACTTCTTCTAGCTCGTGACATTCTCCCTCGTTTCTCCACAGGATGTGTGTGTGACTGACTAATGCTTGTTGGCACATCGTCTACTCTTCTCTGTCTCTCTCTGTTGGGTGAATATTGAAACTCTATTATTGAAATATTGAAATTATGACTCAAATAACCGCTGCTATGCCCGAAATCTGAAGTCATCCAGTATGAGTCCTATAATGAAGGACCAAAACATGTTCTGTTGCCAGTGTGGGTGTCTCCAGCAGGAAGAGAGCATAGAAATGTTCTCTCACGAACAAATAAACAGTTTAGTGTAACACTGAATAATTTTACCCTTTGCATACAGCTGGACAAAGTCCTGACCAGAGGCTGAATCAAACCTCCAGACAGCCACTTTCCAGTTAAAGCAAGTTGTAACAAATGTCACATTGCAATAACATAATAAACCTTTCCTCTCTTTTCTGTGGAATTGACATTAAGCTGTCAGTGCATGACAAACTCTGGTGAATCTGTGCTAATGACTGATAGCAACGTGCTTTGCTACATTGCTAGAGCGTGAGGATGAGGCACGCATTTGTTATATTATACTCATTTAGCAGCAGGCTAGTTAGCTAGCTAGCTTGCTTATTCATCCATGATTTCATGCTACAATTATAGAGAATTTAAAAAAAAAAAGCACTACATGAACTGCTGGGCTTGGTCTACATTTCTTTTAACATTGAGACGGAATTTACCGCTTTAAAATTATCGTTCATGATAGTCGTTAACATTTCAGTTAGCTTACGCTCATCGCTGGCGCTAAAGCTAATTGCTAGCATGAAGGCTATTGTTGTGATTATTGTTAGGTAAGGTTGCTGTAAAGGGTGATTGTCACAAAATACAGTTCAAACTAATAAACATTTGTGAATTTAAGTTTACATGCGGGGCCGGGATATATTTGTATGCTTGCGATTAGCATCAGCACCAGCTACGTGTATGCTATCAGTTAGCATAAGCAATTCACAGGTTCATTGAGAGAGGACCGGCCACTCTTCACTAATACTCCTCTCTCAATAGTCTGCAGACTCCATTAATTGCTTCTATAGGAGGAGGAATCTGTAGAAATGAAATACTTGTAAAGATTTGGACCTGAATCCATCAATAACACTATTAAATACCCATATAAGTGGTTTAGGATTAAGTACTCTATGAGAAAGAGTTAGCTTCCCCTTTAAAATGTCTTTGTGGGTAACTTTTCCTGCTGTAAATAAGCATATCGAGGGTCAAAGCGCAAAACCTCCTATCTGCAGAATTTTCTGATGGCCAGATTTCACTTTGGATGATGAGAACAAGGAAGGCTGTTCATATTCAGTCTGTCTTAAAATAATCCCGCCCTTTGTTGAAACTTAATTTAGAGCATCATTTTGTAGAACCTCTTCCAACTTGCACCAAGTGCAAAATATCCTATCTGCAAAATGATCCAGGCATTTTTCAGATCGGAGGTTTTGCTTTTCGGCCATCGATATGGGATGAAATGCCCTCTCTTCTCTTCAACGCTGAAATATGGCCTTCACCCCCCTGCCGTGCGCACTAGCAACTAGCGCGAGCTGGAATACCATCTGCCGTAGATCAATGAAGTAAAAGACCCCTCTGGGCCAATATAATGTCTGCTCCCTCAGAAGGGTTGGGCAGCGCTGGCTGAGCAAAGAGCAGAGCTGTCAGTGTGCGTTTGTGTCTACTGTCCGGAGAGGACAGGAGCAGCCGGTCTGTCGGAACAATAGCGCTTCACGGCGTCCAGTCACTTCAAACTTTAGTGCCATCTTGGGACTCCACACTGCCAGTAAAGCCAGACCAATAAAAAAGAGTTTGGTAATGAGATAAAAATAGAGCTCAGGCTTTAGAAAGTGGTTAAGAGTGAAGGGATGGCATTTTCATCTTCTTTCTTTCCATCAACCAAACTTTCCCTACGATTGCTCCCCCCATCCTCACTTTTCTGATCTCATCCTCGCAGGAAAACCAGTTAAAACCAGTTGAAACCACACCGGTGCCCTTTAAAATCACTTTATTCCAGAGCAAAAAGGATCATTATATCACAGTCTTCCAATGCAATGCAGAGAGTATTGTACATCATTACAGAATCAATATTTACAGCTAAAATAAATTACATCAACAAAAAAAGTATGACAATGTAGAGCTCCAATGTGTTATACAGTTAATTAATCCAGAACACAATGACACCTAAGTTTGTTTCACAGCGAGACGTTTAACTTGCATCTCTTAAGTTACCCCTGCTTTAAAGTAATGTAACAGTTCTGTGGGAATACCAGCGTTCATACAAACATCACATTGAGCGACCGGCATAAATAAGGAAAAATAGTGAAGTAAAGACAGAAGAAGCGTTAAAATCAAACAGAGCCATCTGTCACGAGCAGGAAAGCAGCGCAGCCGCGACCCAACGGGCCCCAGAGCCCGGCTCAAGCCGGGAGGGAGGCGAGCGGTCCGGAGAGGCCGAGGAGACATTCATGACCTGGATGTTTTGGTTCGCCGCCGTCCTGCCGTACAGTTTAACAAGCTACCAAGGGGCAGACGGAAAGCGGTGATTTATGGAGGAGAATAATATTCAGGATGCCGTCTGAATCGATGACCTTCCTTTCCCCGATCATCTGCACTGATGAGGTAACATACCTGATAAGTGAAATCACTTTCCTGCCAGAATGATTAAAAGAAGCCGCACTTTTGACTACGCAGATGAGCCTCAGTTGTTTTCTGGTGTCGAACGGTGAAATGTGCTCGTGTTCACAAAGGGTCCCCTATAAACGCTCTCACACAAGGAATCGTGGGTAGACGTCTGAGGTTCATTCGCTAAATGTTAAAAGCCCCTTTATGGCCTTTGTACGAGGCTGCTGCAGCAGATTCAGACCAGCTACACTAAGAGAGACTGTTGGCATAGATCCCCTTTACAGTAAATATCTATGTAATATGCAGGAGTTTTCCTGTTGTCAGGGCAAAGACCCTACACGTGATATGTGTCATGGCATGGAGCACTCCTTCACTTAGACTAGAGGGGCTGAGAGTCGGCGGTTTCTCCCAAACCGCCTTAAAATATCTCCCGCGTTCCCTTATCTGTAGCTTTACTTTCAAACCAGGGATCAAACCGTGAGCCTCAGTGCTGATCTCACAGCAGATTTATGTGGAAATACAAATGATGAGATCTGTACTGAGGGGCAAGTTGAGGCCAGATCCCTTGAGGGGTATACGCAGGCTGACACTGGGGAGGGTGTGGGAGGCTGGCTGGCGCCCCCTAGCTGGAATGGAGGACTGTGTGCAAAGAAGAGAGAGAGAGAGGGGAGGGGGGGGAGGAAGAGGACAGTTCTCCCTCATCCTCCTCGTCAAACACTAGCGATATCGCATGATCACTGGAACTGAAAGAGAGAGAAGGAATATTTAACGACAAGTTCTGCACATTATGTCCATTTGAGTGTGTTGGGTCTAATACTCACTGATGATAATGAGCAGGAGGGCAACAACTACCGAGGCGATAATTATCTTCATCTGTGGAAGAAACAACACATTCCTCACAACACTGGAAACCTCTGAGTGCAAGCGAGTAAAGAGACACAATGAAGGTGTGTCTCACACACACACACACACACACACACACACACACACACACACACACACGTATATAAAACAGACAGACAGCCCACCTTCATGTCTCTCCACCACATCCTCCTGTGCAGCTGTTTGGCTCGGCTACTGAAGGCCGACGCGTTGTCCGATAGGCTCTCTGGGACACGACCGGACCGCAGCACGGACGAGGAAAAATAAATTAGAGAAGAGGGGAGAAAAAAAAGAAATCTGTTAATCACCACATAAACAAAAACCTGGCTATTGTTCGGCCTTTGATGTTGGATGAGGTGACTCAGAACTGCCTGGCTCCGATGTTGTGCATGTGCAGTTAAAAGGTGTTATGCAACACCGTAGCTCTGCTGGTGAGATCACTCCCATGAACAGTTTGGCATTTAACGGTGAACAACAACCCGCCGAGTTTAAACACATTTCCTCCCGTCTGTCCGCGTCGTGATGTCCCTCTCCAAAACGCTCGCCCACGCTGCCGCTCTGGTTCTTGGATACCGTCGTCTACTGGCTTGTTTACGCGAGTTAACAGGAAGGTCTCAGCTCCCTGAGCGTTCGGCGCTGCTCTCGTCCGAGCCCCTGGTCCCTCTGTGGAGCGTTTGTCTCCGTCATGTGTCGGCCGTTCCCACGGCCATGTGCCTGTTAACGACTGGTCGACCGCTACAAAGAGAAGCGCTCAGACGGGAGGCTTCTGAGAAGATGCTTGTTAATCTTCAGGAGTTTTAACAACAGGTTCGCCTGCACATGGATCGGAGAGCAAACTGCTCGTGTCCATCACATAAAGGTCAACACACACACCGCAGAGACACGCAATCAGCCACACGCGGACCAACAAATACAGCGAAACTCGCGTATACACAAAGGCTCACGCAAACAGATGTGTTCCAGATGTGCGTCATTGTCTTGGTTGGCTGGTCGACCTGACAGAGAGAAGCAGTTATATAACATCTGTGTGGAGCTCATGATGAGACACTTCAGCCTCATCTTTTCATCTTATGAAGAAGAAGAAGAAGACGTGCGTGTCTTGTTGAAAAGCCTTGCATGCGTGTGAAGTTGATCGAGATTTCACACACACACACACACACAAAAGAGTGTGAGGGAGAGTGTGAGACCTGTTACAAGCTCAGACACACACCTGGTAAAACACTAAACCTGGACATATCATTAGCACCTTTAAAGTCTACTTTAAACTGTGTTTAAAAGGGGATGTTTTGTTGATTTTTTTTCAACTAAAATATGTGACATACATTACGTATCTCTGCAGGGTTTAATATAGAGCTGCAATGATTGGTCAATTAATCGATGAGTCTACTAATAAAAGAATAATCTGCCTCTATTGTTGAAAGTGTGCCATGACCCTGACGAGCTCTGGGAGGAGCCACAGGTGAGCTCAATCTGCCCTCAATCAGCGCTCTCATGACTAGGAGGAGAATCTTTACTCTGTTTGCTCGGAGTAAAGATTAACTGACCAGACCTGTGCTCCCTCGTGTGTGTAACGTGAGTTATTCCTCAAGCTTCATCAGTTTCCTAATGTCATGTTTGTTTCCTTCGTATTATGACTAATTCCATTGTTTAAAGGTGCGATATGTGGGATTCAGAGCATTAATAAAGCAGCAAACAACTTTGGTTTATGTAAAGATGTCGTTGAGGATGAAGTCACTCTCACTCTGTGTGTGTGTGTGTGTGTGTGTGTGTGTGTGTGTGTGTGTGTGTGTTGTTATCAGAGCTTCTCTGTTCTTTGTTGACATAACTGGGCCATCAGTGCATGTGTTTAGTGCATGTTGGTACATAGTGCCGCATTTTTGGACATAGCCTCCAAATATTATGAAGCATATTGTCTATTGTTGATTGAATTTTGTATTTGCAGAACATTTCGTATGCAGATCTGAGATCTCACTAGAAGCTGAGGGCATTACCCAAACCTTCATTGCATGACTTTAAATACATTAAAGATCATTGGGCCTCATCACGCCTACATACAGTGAGGATCAATCCTCAGAGCCATGTGCAAACAATCTGTGAGCTCCCTGTGGAAACTACCCGTTAAAATAAAGGACGTTCCCTGTAGAGTTTGTGTCAGCATGTGGACGAGCACAAACGAACCCGCTGTGACTCACCCGACTTGTCCTGCAGGTCGTCGAGTCGCTCGCCCCTCTCTATCACCTTGGAGATGTTCTCCTGCATCACATCGATCACCTCGTCAACCTGCGACTGCACCCTGAGGACACAAGTTGGTGCGAGACATAAAGGATATAAATCAATCGTGAATGATAAAAGGTAAGATTTGTTAAGGACTGATCTTCTCTTTTGGGGTAACCCACCACAGCACAAAGCACCTATCTTCCCAACAATTTCATCTTCTCTCTCTCTATCCAGCCTGGTCCAGCTGGCAGGCAATACAAAGCCTGTCAGATGGTTTTCATCCTCTCAATGATCTGCCTGCACCTGTTTAGGATCTGCAGAATAATGCTCAGATCCTTGCTTTATTCCCGGTACTCGTACCTGAGCATGGCATGACAAGTGCAGATTACCCTTCAGTCACTCTTATTGCCAAGTCATTCTTAGCATTATCTCTTTGAAGGATGCAGCGTAGGTTGGAGGGAGGGCAGAGAAATCATACATAAATATAAGCAGAGAGGCTCATAAGGGAGATACAAGACGAAGGAATTAGTTTTTTCTAACACTGATTGTCTCAGACAAGGAGCTGCAGGAAATGATCAGTCTTGGACTTCAGCTTGATTGCACGTTGAAGACGGTAATATTAAACATGAAAAAACCATAACCACAACAAATCAGGAACAGGGGGACACGGAGAAGCATGGACACATAAACACATAAAGGCACATAAACACCCCGAGAGAGAGACAGACTGAGATGAGGAGCCTGGGTAATGTGCAAACATTCCTGGGGCCGTATACTCGTAAAGCTTCTCAGTAACCAAACTCTTCAGCACATAAACCTCGTCCATTGTGCCCATTTGGGTGATGCACATGTGCAACTCTCAAAAGAAGTGAGATGGCTCGCTCTTAAGCTACTTCCATCATCGGCTCCACAAAAAAAAAGAATGTTAAATTCTTTATTACCCGAAACGGGCAAGTGAGCTAGATTTACTAGCCCAACGTGGCCTTTTATTTGCCGTGGGTAATCCTTACCGTGGAGCTCTGATTTGTTTCAGGTGCTCACAGCAACGACTAACGGTCAGGTATGCACCGATTGGGAGAAACAACTCTGTCCCAACAATGACCTGGTGGAAACCGACCGCGGAGGTCTTGGGAACATTACACAACGACCTGCACACGGCAGCCGGCCTCTCTTACACAATCCGCTATAAAACCTGTAAACACGACGAGCCACGGTTGTGTAACACCGACACCTAAACTCAAGAGTGCCGGCAACACTATTCTGACCTCTGGCTTGTAGTTGTTTTGGAGGAATGTGTTCATACTTACTGCTTGAATTTGTCATTCTGAGGTCCAAATCTGGGTCCCGTGGGTCCTCGCCTGGAAAACAGGTATTAATGAAGCCAGAGTGACCAATTTTAATGTGAACTTTCAGCTGTAACGACTTATTTCGCTGTTTATTATGTGTCAAAATATGTTCGTATGAGTGCTCTCGTCTTCTAGATAAAGTGTACTAAAATATATTTGATTTATTTAGTGTACTCCGTGTCTTAATAGAATTTAAACAAACTCACAGGAAGAAGTCTTCCTCCTCATCAGAGTCGTCCTCCAGCAGGTTCCTCTGTACAAGAGGAAAAGGTCAGAGGTCAGATAAGGGAACGTTCTAGATACTGAATGACTGATTCTAATTAATTCAGATGTATTTCAGGAACACGCTGCCGTAAGAGCATCTCAGCCAAACGGAGTACTTTCCTGGCACTCCAGATGAATGCTGATCGATAGAATCTATTTCTGTCTATCCTCAGAGGGCAGATATAGCCGAAAGCATTTACACTACACTATTATAGTGCACTTACGTTGTGATGACGTACTAAAAAAATGAGACTGTTGCTGCTCTGCTTTCCAAACCTCAATAAAAACTCTGGTAAAACTCCGGCTACCGGGAAGAATGTTTTCGAAGGAAAGCGGGAGTCGTGCCTCCGTTCAGTGCGTTGGTCCATTAGTTCAGGAGCAGCATAAACGACATAGTTTAGAAGTAGTTTTGGTTCAATTATTCAATTTTTCAATCATGACCTCATGCCACTATGAAGAGCTAAGAGAGAAAAAACACAGATGCTCTATGTTGACAGCTGCAAGCCGATATTGTGCCAGTAAATATGTAATGCACTGTCATCTGCAAAACAGCCGAGGGAATGGTGAGGTTCACAGAGAAACAGGACGGAGGGAAGGTAAGAATCAGTGGAGGTGGGGGGGGGGGGGGGTGATCACTTTGATGAGAACCAGACATTTGGCTACAGGAGTTTCTTCACTTAACCTCCTTCTAAAGGTTGACTCTCTTTTCTGCATTCCCTCATTTTTCATTCACTTTTTCCACAAATACTAATCAAATCATCTTAAAGCAAAACCTGCATCTTCTATCAACATCTGCTTTTGACCATTTCTGCAGCCAACATGGATGCTTTGGTGGTTTCATATTTGAATGACTCCTTTTAGATTTTGCAGTTGTGTTCGCATGCCACGACACATGGTGGCAGTTAACATGTCGGTGATGGGTCACGTCACACAATCAAGCAATAAGTAGACACAGGTGTGTAGCCGCAGTGCGTTTGAACCGCAGGAGGTGAAGGGTTCTCCACGCAAAATGGCGTAATACAAACAATTTATGTGTCGTCATTAAGTAACACAAAACAATAAGCCCCTCCCTCCTCCTGTGTGTCTCACCCTCTCGCTGCGAACGGATCCCGTGACCTCGTCGTCATTGAGGTGTCGTTTAAACTTGGGGGGCATGTTGTCTTCAGGCTGCTCCTCCCGATTCGGCTCCCTCTGTGGGACAGGGGGGGGTTAGAAGATCATGACGTGGACAGTCAACAACAATGGTCCTGCTGCTCATGAGTGTTACATGTGACATGGCGGCCTGCTAGATGAGAGTACTCTAATATTGGTGGTCAGAAGTGAGTGATTTGACTTGCAGGTTTTAACCACAACTATCTTAGCATTGAGTGTATGAACAAAGACCCGAAATCTAAACTCGCTCAGCAACAATTGCATTAAGGACAATTATTGGTTGAGCAATCTGAGGAGAGCTGAATTCATTCATTTCCTCTGCAATCTAATATTTACCTAATATTTATTTTGGCGGGAGCAGACATCGAGTCTCACTAGCTATGAAAGGAAATGTCATCATTGCTCTGTGTGTCTTTGGGTGGAAAAAAAACTCAACCGTATCGGATGTGGAAAACATGCTGTTCTTCCAATTACACTCCCTTGAGTGTGTGTTTGGGTGCTACTTGTTCCAAACATCGTTTGGAACGGTGCAACAAAACAAAACGGCGCCTCAATAAAGTGCCTCTGTGACACTGAACTAAACAACATGTGATCCTCAGGCCCGTCTGTAACCAGGGGGAGGAAACGCATGCACACACACACACACACACCCCTATCTCAATACAACTTATACCATTGAATCCAGTTCAGTCTGACTGTGGCTTTCTCAGCAGCGTCCTTTTCTGGCACTGCGATATGGAAAAAAAGGCCGTTGGGTAGCCAGAAGAAGAGAGGAACTTTCCAGTAAACAGAGGTGAAGAGAAGCAGGGGGCGGCGCTCGCTCTGAAGCAGCGACAGCGAGAAGAAGAGACACAGAAAGAGAAGCCAACTCCATCATGTTAGGGTTTCAAAAGGAGGAGTTTTTAAAAGCTAGAATCCATTTTTAAAAAAGCAGAATTGGATTCATATTAAAGTTACAATTACAGACAGCATGATGTCAGGTTCGGACAAAAGAACTGAGGGAATTGCATCATGATGACTACAAGACTGTAGATCATTAATGATAACAATCAATATATGGATTGCAGTGTGTCATCCTCCTGGAGAAGAGAAGATGCTGCTTTCATTGAGAAAAGTACAGCTATTTTTAGTACTGCTGTAATGGTATTAACGTCCAAACAAGGACTCTTTAAAGGAGCCGGTGCTGAAAATATCAAATCTCAGGAGCTCAGCTGGTGTCAGGAATAGAAGCTACGGGTCCTGTGTTCCTCAGCTCAAGACAATATCCTCAATATGAGAATGATGGCGACCTTTTCAAGAGTTTTATGTTCTAAGCAATGTTTTTTACCTCCATCAAATGTTTCTTGTACGTTTCCCTGGGTCAATATGTGGAAATCACCAACAGTTTTATCAACTGGCGCCTCAAATTTGCGTGATAATAATAGTTAATATCAAGAGACACACATGTCCAAGGAACATAGGACCCTGGGATGATCCCAATTAGCTAACGTTAGCTAGCTAAATCACAGCTGTTAGCTGCTTTAGCTGTTTGTTAGCATACATTTAAATACGTCAGTGTGTCGCTGTCTACTACACTTTAACTATTACACTACTACACCAGCATATTTTAAGTGAAAGTGGACCGATATCAACGCCAACACAGCTAACCTAATTGCCAATGTAGCTCGCTCAGGTCACATTTAGCTACCTAGCTTCCCAGCTAAGCTAAACTAAGGATGCTATGGATGCTAACGTGGCTACCTTACGTTTCCCCACGAGATCCGATGCTCGATGCTGGTAGACAGAGACTCGGGTATTAATCCAGGTGTTTTCGGGTTTTTACAGTTTCGTCGCTTTCATTTTTAAACGCTGTCCGGACGAAGAGACAGGATTCTCATCATGGAAGCTTAGCGGTCCGCTTGTCTTTCCTTCGTCTGAATCAGCTGACCAGGAAATGAACACAAACATCTGGAGGAGGAGGAGAGGAGCCGCTGCAGATGTTTCTCAGCGTCAACCCTCATCTTTTTTTACTTTACTTGAGTATTTCGAGTTTATGCTACTCTTTACTTCTATTCTAATTCATGGAAAAAGGAATTATTTTGTATTTTTTTACACAACAAACAATTTGACATATTAAACGTCTGTAAATTATAATTCTTAGTTATTTATTTATATAACAATTAGAATATGAAAGATAAAAGAAAGTATTGCAAAAATCAAGAAACGTAGATCTATAGAATAGAAGAAAAACACAAGTATTATGAGATATATTTATATACCACTCAAAGAGCCATTGTTCTGTTTAAGTACTTTTACTTTTGAAACTTTTACCATTATATTGTCACTTTATATACTTAGTCTTTTAATATCATTATGCATTTACTACATTCCTGTTTACATTCAGTTTATTCATTTGCAATTACTCTCTAATTTATAATTTATTCATGCTATATTTTATTGCTTATTTTAAGTTGAACTATTTCATTTATTTCTTTATTTATACAGTTTTTAGCAAATTTATAGAAATTTCTGTAAATTTATCCATCTTTGCAAATTTGCAGCTGCAGTCCCTGGGCATTTTGTTGCTTGTATTCTCACTTTGTTTTTACTGTAATCTCTTTGTATACAACTGTGTATATATGTGTATATGTATGTGTGTATGTTTATATTTATATTTATATTTATTTATTTATTTATTTTATTTATATATATATATATTTATTTATTTATTTTATTTTATTTTATTTTTTTTAAGGTGTATGTAGTATGTCTGCCTCACCTGTAGATGGCAGCAGTGCGCATGCTCGAGCGTGCCTCTACTGATAATGTAGAAGGAGAATACAACTTTCACCGGAAGAGAGTTCCGACTTAGTTGGTAAGCTATCTGTCTATCACGCTTCATTTACAGATGTATTATTATGTTTCCCTGAATCATTGTTCTCTTTTTAAACAGAGATATAGTGTGTTTCTGTAACTACAGATAGTTAAAAACAGACTCCGTGTTTGTTGCTCTTCCTCCGGAGCTCATACCCGGGTCTTCTCGGAGAGATGCAGCGTGCTGGAGGCAGCGTCGCTGGGTCTCATCCTCTGTTCGGTGGAGCGCTGTCGGCAGTCCTCCCCCACAGCGCCAGAGACACCAGTGAGCTGAGGGAGATCCCGGACAACCAGGAGGTGTTCGCCCACGAGCACACCGACCAGAGCCTGATCGTGGAGCTGGTGGAGTACCAGCGTCAGGTGGAGGACCGAGACGCCGCCAGGTATCACTTTGAGGACATCGCGGGCAGCAACAAAGCTCTGGAGCCGGGTGCTTTTGAGGTCACAAGTGTTGTGCACATGTCCAAGTCTGAGCTGTCCCTCTCAGACTGCAGCTCCGCCTGGATGCTGACTGGGACGCAGTGTGTATCCAAATTCAAGGAAGAGGCCAGGAACACAGTGACCCTCCACCTGGGTCTGTTCCGCCTGCCACAGTTCTCCACGGACGTCCTGATCACCTTCAACGACCCGCAGAGGATCAGCCCCGACAGCAGCAGTGCTGCTTCGGCTGAGACGCACAGAGAGCCATGGACGGTGCAGGACTTCCAGCGCTTGTTGCAGACTCTGACTCTGCACAACCCGGGACTGTTTGGGTAGAGCAACTGCTTCTTTCTCTGCGTGGGGCCCTGATTTAGTCCCAGGCACATTTAAACTGATCCCTGTAAGAAGCAGGCCTCCAGCAGGCTTTGGATCTCAACCTGAAAGTTCCTTATTGTGGTGGTTCCCTGTCACTGACACATGTGTACTGTTCTGCCCTTGATGATGATGTTTTTCTGACATCTAAAAAATGAATTGATGACCAAACACTTCACGGTTTTGTCGTAATAAAAGTGTCGGATGAAAACTGTTTGACCATTTCATTATTTATGGATCACCTGACGAACATATTTTAGGTTAAATATGCTCTAAAAGTGGACTGTACTGTGAAGACTTGCAGCAACTCTCACAGATCACATGAGTGTTTTTTTTTGTAAGGCATTTCTGTTTTATGTTATCGTCTGAACCTGAGCGAAATATGAGGGTTTCAGACATAATGTCATCGACATGCACATTTTCCGCTCCCGTTTCCCTCCACGTTCCAGTTCTCCTACTCACTCAAGCATTTCCTTTTTCCTCACTCATGCCTCTCCTCCACCATCCCAAAGTGTGTTTTTACTCTTGGATACAAACATCATGAGAGAAGAGTCTTGAAAGTATCTGTAAAGCACAAACCCCTAAAGGAACGTTAAATATTCACCCACAGCCAGCCAGCTCGTGCTACTCCGCTCTAACCTCCCATATATATATATATTTTACAGTACGAAAGTAATAAAAACACACAAGTGATGGCCAATTCAAGTCAGAAGGTTAAAGGTGAGCTGCGTTTCCACTTATAAACTCCCTCAAGAACAGTTAATATTCATAGAGTCCTCAGTGTCCTCAGACGGACCTGAGTTTAGTCATAAACAGTGAGAATTGAGGAGGACAGTCCCAGCAGGAATATGTATTAGGTCAACTGTTTCCATCCTTTATTGCTCTCATGGTGGAATAATTCATTAGCCTGAACCGTGAAGAACTTTTTGGAACGGCTTCATTCAGTTGGATGAGTTTGGTGAAATTTATGGAATGGAAATTAACCCTCATTAACTTCTGCTTTGAAGACTTTTCCTTAGTTATGTGTGCTGTTGTTCGAGGAAACTTGAGTCTGCTGTTGCATAAAACTCATCACAGCGAGGTAGTTCAGGTAAATCTTGAATAACAAATACAAGTCTGCACCCCCCCCCTCCCAAAAAGCCACATCAATCCCTTCTCATCCTCGGGATTAGGGTCTCATAAAGTCAGGCATCCTTTCCTGTCGGTGATCCCGGATGGAGCACGTTCCTTCATCAACCACAACATCCACAGTAACATAACAGCAAAGCCTCCTCCTGTCTCCCTCGGATAAACATGCTGCTGTTGGTTCCTGTAAAGCCTGAAAAGATTCCTGTCTCTCAGACCCGAGGGGTTTTAGGAACAGGCACCTGACCTCAAGCTCACGTCAGGAGACGATTATTGAGGCTTTAAGGACTTGAAGTGTTTTCCAGGTCCTGAAAACAGCCCATTACAGCCTGGCTACTGGGCTACCGTAGCGTTTAGCAACATCATATTGTGTCTTTACTATACTGAGTAAATGTATCATATTAAAATATATATTTATGTTCATTTCGACAAGTTTTTATAGTCATGTGGTACCAGAGCTGTTCCAGCCATCACATGATAAAATAAAATACTATTTATATCGCACTTTTCTTAATGCTTCACAAAAGAAAAGAAACCAAAAAAAGGCATACACATTAGAATAAAGCCAAATCACATGAGCACAGAGGAAGTAAAGAAAATAAATGATAAATAAATAGAAATAAAAACTGTATAAATACAACTGTATATCAAAGATTTCCAAAGGTTTTCACGATCAGAAAAGTTTTAAGACGAGATTTAAAAGAAGCTATAGACTTGATGTGTCTTAGTTCAGTTGGTAGAGTTAAATATAGTGTGAGAGCTCTGCAACAGAAGCCTGATCAGCCTTTTTTGTTACAAAAGATGACCTGTGAGTAACCAACAGGGCTCCATGGTGTGTTAATCAAGAGGGCACATACCAGGTCAATAAGTCAGATGCATTTAGAGCAAGGCCTTAAAAGTGAGCAATACAAGAGCTGCAAGAATAGAGAGAAATTAAATTGGTTTGTTTCAACAATTCAAACGCCTTCTTAGCTGACAATTAAAGCCTTTAAAAGGATCTGAAATACATACTGTACAGGCAGTAGCTCCACTGAATGCTGCAGCGCTGACAGTTAACTGTTGACTTTCAGTCACAGAGGAAAAAAGGAGCAATGCCTCCATAGCCATGTCTTTGACCTATGACCTGATGTCTGGAACCTGTCTCAGCTGCCAGGTGAACTGAAGTCTCCCTGATGAAGACAGAATACTTCTCACAACTAATTGCTACTTTCTCAGGTCTCAGTCATTTCACGACCTACAGCACCTCTCTTCTCAAGAAGCATCACTTTTACTTGCAGAGTATCATTATCCATAAGCAGGTGGAAATGTTTTCTTATACACAATAAGAAAAGCTTCATGTGTCATTAAATCTGTGTTGAAAGTAGAGGAAGTATTTGATAAAACACACAAGTGGTACTGCCATTAACATTAGTAGTTTCTACTGTCTTCTGGTCTCATTCGGAATGTGTGCGTTTAGAGATTTTCAGTACATCTGGGAGACATCAGTCACAGGTGTATGCATAGTTCCTGCTAAGAGACTTCCAGCTCCAGGGTCATTTATTACCCACGCTCCCCTGCTATCACTGTTGTGTTTGTACTGAACAAGGTCGAGCCACAATGAACTCAAACATAACATCCATATACTTGCACAAACAGGACCAATAGAAAAATATCGTAGCATAATGATTCTTTTGAATTTTCTTTCTCCCCTTATTCATTTCTGTGTATTTACTCTTTTTTCCTTTCAACTTGCAGTCTTGATTGTTATCACTGCTGCTGTAAATGCCTCATTACTTTTATGCCCGAACTGACTTCACACAGCTGCTTCCTTCCAGTGATTATTCAGCCCTCATCTTCCTCCCCATGCACATCTACAGTACATCTGTCTATTCAGGATTCTATACATCGTTAACCTGTATCCTCCCGGACCTTCCTATCTGTATGTCAGTCATTTATCTGTGATGTTGCAAATAAATAAAAAGGAAATCTTCACCAGGAACACCAAACAAGGAGTTTGTTTAAAAATAGGTTTATTAAAAATAAGAAAAAGATATCATGCAGCACATTTTCAACCACAAATTATAGAAGTAGTCATTGTGATCACAAATCTGTCATCTGCCATACATTTCTGACCCAACCATAAAACATGTCTTCATAATCCTCTGCATTGTTAAATTCTAAGGTTTGATACATTTCGCTCCAGATTCGGAAGCTAAAATGACTCTTTAATCCTCCTGCTTCTTCTTCTTCTTGCCCTGAGGTGAGGTGTTGTTGGTTTGAGAGAAGTGCTCAGACATGGCAGCAAGCGCCCGGTAGCGGTGAGAGATGGTATTCTTCACCTCTTTGGGCAGTTCAGCATAGCTGCAGATCAGAAGGAAGTAGTTCAAGTCAGTATGGATGTGTCCTTATTCTCAGCACAGTAGTTATAAATAAGGGTGAAAGGGATTGTCGCAGTGATGTAATTCGTTGTATGAACTTATCTGCAATGCTCAATTCATTTCTAAACTGAAAGTTTGTTGATCTCTGGCTCTACCTTGTGGTATGAACAGGACATTTCATGCAGTCTTTTGCTTACGTTTGGTCATATCCATCTGGCTGGAAACAGGGATCCCATCCAAAGTCTCGAGGTCCCCTGGGTTCCACAATGTGTCCCTTAAAATAACAAGAGGAATGAGTGAATGGATTATCATAAAAAATAAATAAAAACACACGTGCAGGCAGACACTGAGGCAGTTTGAGAGAGACTCTGACCTCTGTTTTCCCTCTGAACAGCTGTACTGGTTCATCTTTCCCAGCAGAGAAAGCAAAAGTGCAGAGAGCCCACGCTGATTTATCTTCAAACCCAGCTAGGAGTTTGTACAAGCCTGCAACAGAACATTTCACTAAAATTAAAAAGGCTGTATTTGCTTTAAATGTCTCCGTTCAAACATCTCGGCTGTGTTTTACAACATTACCTTCTGGCTTGAGTTTATCCAGGAACCATTTTCTACAAAAACAAAGTTAAGTTGTATGTATGAATATTCATTCCCACTGTTAAAGATACAACTGCTCGGCTGACGTGGACGTTATTATACTAACATGTAAGGACCAGGCAGGCCTCCCAGAGCCTTGAAACACAGACAGGTGTCCTCCACGATGACTGGCCCATCAATCTGAGGGTGAAAAACAAACAATACATCAGTTTCAGTCGTGCACACACAGAACATTCACTTGTACAATAGTGTAGTTATTGTACCTCCCTTGCAGCCTCCTTACACTTCTGTATGGAAATCTCATCTGGCTCCCCTTGGTATTCAGGCACTGGATGAAGAAATATTTGGGTGAGCGATGATGACAGGCATTGAATCTACTGGTGGTCTCTGTTTTGATACTTACAGTCAATCTTTTTTGACACTAGTTTATAGGGAAACCTGTCTCCCAGGATCTGAATGACCTGATGGAAGTGATTTAAAAAATGAGATTTAATCTAGCAGGACAAATGAAACGAGGGATTTCGTCTGTATTAATTTACAGTTCATGCTCACTGTCTATATTTAGCTAGCATAGTCTGGAACAGCACAAATACATAATTATTCAAGTATATCCGGCCTGAAACGGTTAAAACAGGACAGCACAACCGTTAACGTACCCTCTGTCTCAGATATAAAATGTTTCATTCTCACCTCTTCGAGTTTCTTCGCGTTTCCGGTCACGAAGACCACAGACCTCCCAGCAGGCACCGCCATGTTGAATGACACCCTGCGGACTAACAACATCGGACCAACTACTTCCGGCTCAGCAACGGCCAATAAAATCAGCTCCGAGAGCCTCAGCGAATCACCGGGCAGGGATTAGCCCCGCCCTTTGGGAAAATCCACCAATCAGCGACAAGTGCTGCCAGCTATGTTGTCCGACCCGAAAAGTGACTGCCATGTGGACAAGTGGCTGTCAACAGACTGTGACGGTGAACTGAAGCGGTTTTGGAGAACTGTAAACCACCCTGCAGCCGAAAATGAGTCTTTTACCTCGCACAGCCGAGGAGTTCAGCTCCGCGGAATACTGGGAGAGGTTTTTTAAGAAGCGCGGGGAGAAGGCCTTTGAATGGTACGGAGACTACAACAAACTGTGCGGCGTGCTGCACAAATACATCAAGGTCCAAGATAAGGTGAGATAACTATAGCGACACACAAAATACCCACTGTGATTCAGTAGCTATAAAGAGATCAGTCACTACTATACATGTCAATACAGCAAAAACTATTTGTGTTGACAAGTTAACTAAAACTACTTGTCATCCACTTGCTAGTTTATTTGTGTCCTACTGACACAAATACAGTAGAAAGTTGACATGTCTGCTTAACTTTCATCAAAGTAATGTGCTAATTAATTGTGTTGAATAATAATAATAATGTCTTATATAGACAGTTATACATACCTAGTTATATAATTTAGCATAAAATGGAAAACCTTTAAATGAAGCACAAGTCCTCTCAAAACTTAAGTAATTGTGGTTACTTACTTTCCACCCCTGCAAATGACAATAACTGATGAATTAACAGTGTTTTGTATTTGCGTCCTTCAGGTGTTGGTGGTCGGCTGCGGCAACTCTGAGCTGAGTGAACAGATGTACGATGTTGGCTACAAACATCTCACTAATATTGACATCAGCGAGACGGTGGTGACCCATATGAACCAGAGAAACGCCGAGCGCCGACCGGGCCTGACCTTCCAGCAGGTGGACGCCACTCAAACGCCCTATGAGGAGGCCAGCTACCAGGCTGCTCTGGACAAGGGCACGCTGGATGCCATGGCATCAGAAGAAGAGGGAGCACTGGCCAGGGGCATGCTCACCGAGGTGAGAGACTAGTGGGTCAGGGTCTTTGTAGACTCCTCAACGTGCCTCTTTGCACTCCCGTCACATTAGTGTTCTTGTTTCTGCAGGTGGGCCGCGTGCTAAGCGTCGGCGGGCGGTATGTCTGCGTGACACTGGCTCAGGAGAGCGTAATCAAGTTGGCCGTGGAGCACTTTGTCCAGCTGGGGTGGGCCGTGAGGCTCCACTGCCTGCAGGAGGAAAGCGGGAAAGAAGAGGACTCCTTCGCTCTGCCCGTCTTTGTCCTGGTCTGCACCAAGTTTCGCCAGCCGATGCCCACGCCCATTCTGGAGATGTGTCTCGGGGAAGATGGAGCCCCGACGCGTCTCGCACGGGTAGCAGAGTTGCTGTCGGCCGTGCGGGAGCATCAGGCTTACTCTGTGTTGAAAAAGAGGCTCCGCACGAGCACAGACGCCAGCTCCAACCTCTCTCTCACCCTCTGCCACGCCAAGACTGGCCTCCCCAGATACACTCTCACAGTGCAGGATTGTCCCCCAGGGGCCAAGGTGCCCAGATCAAACCAGTTTGCCATTTTTATCGGTGAGCTCTCCTGTTCTCGCCTCATGTTTATTCCCTCTTTTGTAAATCACACTGGTTGTATTTAGTTCTTCCCCTGTGCTCATCCTGTCAGTGCCTCAAGGCAGTGAGACGGCCTGGCTGTACAGCTCCGGTGAGGGGCGACGGCAGCTGGCGGCCAGCGCTAACTTTCGGCGCCTGGTTATTGCGGCAATGCACCGGAACCAGGAGTACACAGACATGCAGGCTGTCCAGTCAGAGCTCTCTCCGATGGTGATGGACCTGGCTCCACCGGGCATGCCAGCCAACCAGCAGGTAAACACACACAGGCAATCCTTTTGGGTTAAAATGTGCTTGAGCGTGTTCATTTGAGCTGCTCCGTCCCTTATTCAGGTGCCGTTTCTGTCAGTTGGAGGGAACCTGGGTTGGCGGGAGGAGGTCAGCAGGGGTGTGAGCGAGCTGAGCGGGGAGTACTGTGTGGAGAACGTCAAAGGAGAAGACGGGGAGCTGTATAGGAGGCTCGTTTTCCTCTCTAATGCTGCCCTCGTCCAATCAGAGAGCCGCCTCGTCTCCTCAAATACCAGTCAGTTCTTTTTCCTTGTTCACTGTGATTTGTTATGCTCTCTTTTTCTTTATGATAAACAATATAATAAACAATTCAGCAATACCAACAACGCATATACTGTACATGTTTAGTTGTGGCTAAAGGAGATAGGGAACGTATCACCCCTGGAGAAAATCAGGTACATTTCGTCAAGAAAGTTTGGCAACCTTTGATTAATTTAATGAATTAAAGTTAACTGTAAACTATCGTTCAGCCTCTGCCAGGACATCTACAATATCCTTTTGTATAACCACCAACTGTTTGTGTTTTATGTACAGTGGGTACAGAAAGTATTCAGACCTTTAAATTTTTCACTCTGTTTCATTGCAGCCATTTGCTAAAATCAAAAAAGTTCATTTTATTTCTCATTAATGTACACTCAGCACCCCATCTTGATAGAAAAAAACATGTAGAAATTTTTGCAAATTTATTAAAAAAGAAAAACTGAAATATCACATGGTCATAAGTATTCAGACCCTTTGCTCAGTATTGAGTAGAAGCACCCTTTTGAGCTAGTACAGCCATGAGTCTTCTTGGGAATGATGCAACAAGTTTTTCACACCTGGATTTGGGGATCCTCTGCCATTCTTCCTTGCAGATCCTCCAGTTCCGTCAGGTTGGATGGTGAACGTTGGTGGACAGCCATTTTCAGGTCTCTCCAGAGATGCTCAATTGGGTTTAGGTCAGGTCTGGCTGGGCAAGTCAAGAATGGTCACAGAGTTGTTCCGAAGCCACTCCTTTGTTATTTTAGCTGTGTGCTTAGGGTCATTGTCTTGTTGGAAGGTGAACCTTCGGCCCAGTCTGAGGTCCAGAGCACTCTGGAAGAGGTTTTCTTCCAGGATATCTCTGTACTTGGCCGCATTCATCTTTCCTTCAATTGCAACCAGTCGTCCTGTCCCTGCAGCTAAAAACACCCCCCATAGCATGATGCTGCCACCACCATGTTTCACTGTTGGGATTGTATTGGGCAGGTGATGAGCAGTGCCTGGTTTTCTCCACACATACCGCTTAGAATTAACGCCAAAAAGTTCAATTTTGGTCTCATCAGACCAGAGAATCTTATTTCTCATAGTTTGGGAGTCCTTCATGTGTTTTTTGGCAAACTCTATGCGGGCTTTCATATGTCTTGCACTGAGGAGAGGCCTCCGTCGGGCCACTCTGCCATGAAGCCCCGACTGGTGGAGGGCTGCAGTGATAGTTGACTTTGTGGAACTTTCTCCCATCTCCCTACTGCATCTCTGGAGCTCAGCCACAGTGATCTTTGGGTTCTTCTTTACCTCTCTCACCAAGGCTCTTCTTCCACGATTGCTCAGTTTGGCTGGACGGCCAGGTCTAGGAAGAGTTCTGGTCGTCCCAAACTTCTTCCATTTAAGGATTATGGAGGCCACTGTGCTCTTAGGAACCTTGAGTGCTGCAGAAATTCTTTTGTAACCTTGGCCAGATCTGTGCCTTGCCACAATTCTGTCTCTGAGCTCCTTGGGCAGTTCCTTCGACCTCATGATTCTCATTTGCTCTGACATGCACTGTGAGCTGTAAGGTCTTATATAGACAGGTGTGTGCCTTTCCTAATCAAGTCCAATCAGTTTAATTAAACACAGCTGGACTCCAATGAAGGAGTAGAACCATCTCAAGGAGGATCAGAAGAAATGGACAGCATGCGAGTTAAATATGAGTGTCACAGCAAAGGGTCTGAATACTTATGACCATGTGATATTTCAGTTTCTCTTTTTCAATAAATTTGCAACAATTTCTACATTTCTGTTTTTTTCTGTCAAGATGCTGAGTGTACATTAATGAGAAATAAAATGAACTTTTTTGATTTTAGCAAATGGCTGCAATGAAACAAGAGTGAAAAATTTAAAGGGGTCTGAATACTTTCCGTACCCACTGTATGTATTATTTTATTCTGAAAACAATAAAAAAGATAAAAACAAGACACTAAGAAGCCAACAAACAACAAATATTAACAAAATTTGAATAAAACAATAATAGCAGAAACAAACAAACAATAAAAAGGAAAAATACACAATATATAATATTATAATATCTTAATAGCCTGCCTGAGGATCTGAGAGCGGCTGGAAGAGTTGAAATCTTTAAACGTAAAAACTGCCTATTTTATAATTTTATTTTATTATTTATATTCTCCTTTTTACATTATTTGATTCACTTATTTTGTTGTATTTATGTTGTATATTTGTATTTATGTTATTAATCTACTTCTTATTTCAAGATGTTCTATTATAAAAGCTTTTACTTCTGTTTTATTACATTTTTATCATTTTATTGTCTCACATGCATTGGTTTCAAATTCTCAAATTGCTTTTGTCTTTTCTGTTGTTTTCACGGCCCACACTCGTTCTCCAGTAACGGCTTCTCGGTCATCCGTGAAGCACTTTGAACTGCATTCACCTGTATGAAAGATGTTGTACAATTAAAGTTCGATTAATCGATGAAAACGTAGATGTAGACTGATGAAAGGAATTCATATTTATGTTTTCTGCAGCATCAAGTCACAAGAAGAAAAACAAAAAGAAGATCAAGCCAACGGCTGCTCCAACAACATCCTCCACCTCCCTGTCAGTGGACAGCGGCTTCCTCTGCTGCGCTCACCATGAAGTCATGGTGGCCGGCCTCACAGTGCTTGGGGTGGGCACGCCAGAGAACAAAGGTCAGTTCAAACCTGTTTTCTACAGTCTTGTTGAGTTCGTAGAAGATGGCAGGAGGAAATGCTGACATACGCAGCATCTTGATTTCACTTTCATCCCCTCCATCTCTTCCCTCTCAGACGTCCCAGTGTCAGTGCTCCTGGTGGGGCTCGGTGGAGGAGGCCTGCCTCAGTTCCTACGGGACTTTGTGCCCGACGTTACCGTCGAGGTGGTAGAACTCGACCCTGTTGTGATGCAGGTGGCAAAGGAATGGTTCGGGTTCAGACCAGATGAGCGTTTGACCGTCACTCTCGGAGACGGCCTCGAACGCATCTGTGCCCTGGAGAAAGAAGGTGAGTGAAGGAGGAGAGGGCAGGTTAAAGTAAGGTTGCATTGATGAATAAGTTAACCAGGAAGTGGTGGGTTATGTCTTTTCTCTGTAGGCGGTCGTTTGTTTGACGTCATCATGTTCGATGTCGACAATAAAGACAGTACTGTGGGTATGAGCTGTCCACCTGTTTCCTTTGTAGAACCTTTGATCCTGCAGAAAGTCTGCAGATTGCTAACCCCAAGAGGTACGGTATTTAAAAAAAACCTTCTCTCTTATTTTCTTTCCTTTTCTTTCATGTATTCTCTGCATTTGTTTTGGTAATAAGGCCTTTATAAAATGAAAAGATTGCACCCTTATTCAAATCATGTTAGAAGGCAACAGAAACCTTCTCAATATTGGATCATCAAAGTCTGTTTTTATTTCTAATGTGTTCAAAATGATTGTGTAAAATCTGATTTATCAAGACTATTCTTTTCTCAAGTCTTTTAATTGTCCCTTTTCTGTGAGGGAATAGAAAGTTATTCTTCCTTATTTGGCTTGAACCCAGAAGCCCTCCTTAAGAAACAATAGAAAAACAATGCCCTCTTGTAAAATAAGTATATAATTAATAACAAAAATACCTCCGTCTCCTCCTGCCATTGGACCAGGTGTATTCATACTGAACCTCGTGTGTCGTGACTCGGTCTTGAGGAAAAGCGTGCGGGAGCGCGTGAGCGCCGCGTTTCCCACCATCCTCTCTCGAAAGGTGGAAGGGGAGGTCAACGAGGTCCTGCTGTGCTCTCGTGGAGCCGCTCGCATCCTCCCATCCCTCAACCAGGCAGCCAAGAGTCTGCAGAGCGCGCTGAGCTCCAACAGGACCGGAAACAGCAGCAGCCGCCCACATATAGACATCGCAGAGTTGTTAAAGGACCTGAAAGTGGAGTGAAGTTTGTTTGTGCGACCGGAGGGGATGGGATTTAAAGATGTGTCAAGACGGTTTGAGAGACTGAACTATGAGAGAGTGTGTGCTTTGACATTCAGTACAATGTAATGAAAAGTATTCTGATACAGTGTCATATACAACCACAATTAAATGACATTTTATCATAATGTGGTGCTTCTACAAAAAAGAAAATCCCCAGTGTTGTTAGATATTTGAACTTGCATTATCTCACCATTAAAAGTACGCTTCACTTTCTCTTTCCCTTGCTTCCTCGCGCCCTCCCCATTGCCAGAGAATGCAGCAGTGTTATTTACAGTAGATGAATATTTCCTCTCTGCTTCCAGTTGCAGTGTTGCAGCCCCACCCACACGCTGGATGCGTGGGATTTTAAATAACTTGTCGGCTAGAAGGAGTGAACGCTTCGCCATGGTGTCACGATGAAATCGGTGCACTTTCATAATTGGCTATGAAGTTTGTCCCTCTTCTGCATAAGGGGCTTGTCGAGTTAAAACTTGCTGATTACCGCGCATGCGCCAAAAAACTCGATTCCGTTAGCTGTCAAGAAGAGTAGAAGGTTTTCGCCTCTTTTCCTTGTACCGAAACTCAACGGATATCTTCTCAAATGTACCAAACGTTTAACGGAAACGACACACTACGGACGTTCGGAGGTTTAAAAAGATAAAAATGTCTATAGCGAGCTGTTTTCGGAGGCTTGAAGAGGTCTGTGAGTACAAACTTGGACGCTACTGTCATTACAAGACGCACCAACGGTTACCCACCGCGAGCTCCTAACGTTACGGAGCTTTTTAAAAAAATAAGTTGGCAAACGTTCCTCGAGAAGAGTGTTGAAATAGTGTATGTACATAACAGTATTGAAAATAGCCTAATGTGAGTCACTAATAACTATGGCAGATACTGGCGTAGTCTAGAGCCGGAGTGAAACAGTTTTTAAACGGTAGCAGGGTAATGATGGGCAACCGCGGGATGGAGGATTTGATCCCGCTGGTTAACCGACTTCGAGATGCCCTGAGCGGCGTGCAGCAGAGCTGCAGCCTCCACCTGCCGCAGATAGCCGTGGTGGGCGGCCAGAGTGCAGGCAAGAGCTCGGTCCTGGAGAACTTCGTGGGCAGGTATGTGTGACACAACCGAAACACAACTGTGGCTATCAACTTACACAACCTAGGGGAACACCCCCTAAATACAAACAAACAAAACAATTCCAATGTGTTATTTCCATGGCCTAGAAAAGTTAAATCAACATGTAAGAGCATCTCTCTCAAAGCCAGAAACCAAAGAAGTAAGTCTCAAACTTGTGATGTGAACTTGTCTGGAGCTGCTCCCACAGACAATGAATGGGAAGCTAATTTTAATCACCCAAATCACGTTTGTTTACTTTTTTTAATACCCAAGTTGTTGCTAGCAGCAGAAAGTCAATGAAAGGGTCTGTTGTAGTGTTATCAGTTATGAAACTGAAACATCTGGGTGCTCTCTGTGTCATCTACAACACTGAAATAACACCAATTCATTGTCGATGGAGCAGACTTTTTATTTGGTGGCATCAGAGACTCTAGTTTTTAGATTTGAGCTAATATGTTTGTACCGTCTTATACCACATGAATAACATGTATGGATTTTTAAAATGGGTGTAGTTCCCCTTTATCTGTGTTACTCTACTAGGCTACTTTTCACAAAGTCACCCTAAAAACAGAATATAAGTTTAAAATGACAAAGTTATGCAATATTTACCCTTTACAAAGCATGCAGAAACAATGAAAGAAGAGAGAATTAATATAAGTTTAAACATCATTCAGGACACTCTTATACTACATTGTCAAGTACTATTAAGACATGCAACACAGAGGCTCATAAAACAACACAGACAGAGCAAATAAATGAGGGGTGATTATGCTAAATAGAAACATTACCTTTACTAAAGGTCATTACCTTTACTAAAGGTCATTAGGTACCCGTTAGACTAGTATTGAGACCCTTTACCAAGGTGGTTGCTTGATCCTAATCCGAAATTCATTGAGTCTCAAGGTTTGTTAGTTGCATTAACGCAATGCGTGAGACTGGACGGTGAACTAGTAGGAGAATATGTATTGATGTAGGCTTTGATGATGTTGCCATTCTCTCCCTAGGCTGGTCTTGAATGTGTTAACTGAGGAGGCGGTGACTGTTTCTTGACTCAGGCTGTTCCATATTGGTGGTGTTCTGCTTGCAAAGAAAGGTGTCCGTGGACCAGGCTGGTGCTGTACCTGTAGCTTCAGGTCGTGGACTAGAGACAAGATTATGTTGCATTGTTGGTCAATAAAAACATACATGTCAGAGGCACAAAACATAAAAGCATGGAGAGTATGTCAAATATATAAGTCAGTCTGACACAGCAGAACAACAATGAAAGACATGCAGGTAGATGAGGGTCGACTGGCAATTTCAAGACAGACAGACGGGTGACAGGAGACAGACTGAGGACAGCAGACAGACAGGAGACAGACTGAGGACAGCAGACAGACAGGAGACAGACTGAGGACAGCAGACAGACTGAGGACAGCAGACAGACTGAGGACAGACTGAGGACAGCAGACAGACAGGAGACAGACTGAGGACAGCAGACAGACAGTAAGGTACAGTTACGTTCTAGAAATGTTAACTGATTGAAAAGCAAGAAATCTGTTCACAGTTATAACTACATTATTACCTAATCCAAAGAATAAACTTCTGCCAACTTTATTTTTCACAGACTGGAAATTAGTTTGTCCAAATYATTCACTTAACATTGATGAAGCCATTAGTTCCCACGAATAAACCCTTCCTTTTGAACAACCCCCATAAACCACAAAGCATGATAAGTCACTTAAGTCATCCTGATTGACTGAATGTCTTGAAAGTGTAACCATGTTATACTATCAGTGAAAATGTGATGCTTGATCTCATTAAAACCTGAATTTGCTTGTAATGATAAAATGAACAGCCATGGGCAACTGTGATTAACAGCAATTGCTGTAACCAATAACAATGCAGCGCTGAAATCACTGTGTTCATACGTCACCGTCTCCACCCCGGTGCTTGAGCTGTTGAGTTGCTCGTCTGACGTCGTGGATGCCAGAGGTGGCGGTGTCTGTATGACAGGAGCCAGTGCAGCACCTTATCTCACTGACAGGCTGTGGAGGTGTCGATGAAGGAGGATGGGAGTTGGGGGGGGCTAACATGGCTCCTGAAAAAGTAATGGAATCGGCATTATTTTAATTAACCTAGAAGTCAAAGGCCTTTAAATGGTACAGACTAGTGGTGAATAACAGTGTTTTCTGGGTAAAGTTTAAAGGCAGGAGTCTGCAATTCTAATCCAATGCAAATATTTCAAATTAAGCGAGCGTCTCCTCCCAGCTGTCCATTCTGTGTATGTGTTGCCCTGGCTCTGTAAATAGAAAACATGCTAACGTTGTCAAGGAGCACTGACGTGAGGGGGTGTATTTAGCAGACCCCACCTTTTTTAAATTCAAGTGAGACAATTTGTTTTGTGAGGAGGAGACTTTAAGTATTTCCATCCTGTCAGTGAAGAATTCTGGTGAGTAATAGTGAGTTGTTTCCTAAAGGAGGCCTAAAGTATTGTCCACAGAAGTCAAATGTGTGGCCTTGCCAGAAGCTATAGAAGCCATTAATGCTCGCTTTCCTGAGCGTGTTATGATATTTTATCGCACGCCTCGGTTCTTTGTCTCCGCTATGATTATGCTATGACACCCATTTTGTGCAGGACGGTGCCAGCTGCTTCATGGGACAGGATGCAGGAAAACAAACTTCCTGAATCTGATTTTGAAAGGAAAGAGGAGGATATCTTCCTGTGCATTCTGTTTCTTTATTGTTACTACTACATGTAGCTTTTAGTCTTTATATATCTGGTATATATAGCATGTGGCAAAGATTGTTCTTCGCCTTCCTGATCAAGTTACTGATGTTTTGGATATTAAATAGCAACTAAAATACAACTAATGTACGGCTGACTGTTAGTACTCACAATGCCAGTTACACATCGTTTTAGTGTATTAGTCTTATCTGTGCATGTACAAGATGTAAAGTCATTTAACCGGTGTGTGTCAAGCTTCTGATTTAGACTGACAACAAATGCTGTGTGTGTGTGTGTGTGTGCACAGCCGTCCCCAATTCAGTCTTTCCTTCCCAACAGAGACTTCCTTCCCCGGGGTTCAGGAATTGTCACTCGCAGACCTTTAATCCTCCAGCTGCTCAGCGCTGACACAGGTAGGTAAGACGCACATCGTTTAGTCGCTCATGCAGGCTGTGCAGTGTCATTCTGAAGCTGCCACCAGATGGCAGTATGATATTTTACAATGGCTGAGCCTGACCTGTGGGACAGTGATGGACTTACCATCCTAATGTCAGAACTGTTTAATTATGAGGTGTTTTGGGAGAGAATAAGTGTCCGGATGTATATCATTCTTATTATGTACAAACAATCTCAAATGGCTTTTAGAAACTTGCAAGAAGAGTACAATTAAAACCAAATAAAGTGGAGTTAATTAAATAGCATTTATGTATCGTGCTGTATTAAACTGTGCCATTGTGACCTGACTCCCAAACACATTTTTTTAACTGGTGAGTGTTCCCCGGTCCGTTGTGTGTCTTTCCAGAGTACGGTGAGTTTTCCCACTGTAAAGGGAAGAAGTTCACAGACTTTGATGAGATCCGCATAGAGATTGAGGCAGAGACGCACAGACTCACAGGATCCAACAAAGGCATCTCTCCTGTCCCCATCAGCCTGAGAATTTACTCATCACACGGTAACACAATGTCTAATGTGTGTTGTTCACTGCGACATATCCATTCAAGTTCCATTCAGGAAGGCAATCCAGGCACTCCAAAATCTATAACCTATGAGGAAGGAAATATTAAATGGCTTTTATTATAGTGGCTAAATCATTAAAAGAGCCAACATGTTTCAACAACTGTGCGTCTTCGTCAATAAACAAGCAAAGCGGCTGTGGCCACACCTATATGCTATAAACAACCAATGGGAGGAAATCACATGACCCGGATAATTACATGACATGTGAAACAAATTGGAAATAATGAAAACACTAAATATAATGAGAGAAGCTGGCACAGAAATGTTTTTTTTGATAAGTTTTTTGATAAGACATTTGATATAAGTACCCTTAGGTTTTTGGAAAAACAGAGAAGCCTATATGAAGGAAATAAAAGAATGATTACAGAAAACATGAGGACTATATGCTCATTAAGACCAGGATAGTTTAACGCATCCAGTCGATTGATTTAAAAAGCTTGAAGTTAGGTCTTTGTATCCTGTTTCCTCTATTTGACCAAGGGTTTAATTTGTTCAATGCTGAACGTGGCGATCCCTCAGGCGTCTTTAAATACGGCCAATATAGAAGAATCCCTCCTCACATGGAGAAGACAGGCGGTTTATGACAAGAGTACTCTTGCAGTTGATGAAATGAACATATTAATTATGTTTATGTATGTATTTGTACTCTTCTGCATGCGTGCAGTGCTGAACCTGACTCTCGTGGACCTGCCTGGCATCACCAAGGTGCCGATAGGCGACCAGCCGGCAGACATAGAGTACCAGATAAGAGACATGATCATGCAGTTCATCTGTAAGGAGAACTGTCTCATCCTGGCTGTAACGCCAGCCAACACCGACCTGGCCAACTCTGATGCACTCAAACTGGCCAAAGATGTTGACCCACAGGGTAAGCCGTGTGTGTGTGTGTCTTCTGATGATGTCTTCATGGGGGATTAATTATCACTTTATTTCAATGAGATTGTTGAAGGGGTTGTCTTATATCAGTCATACTTCCACAGGTTATGATATCACATTTGGATAAAATGTCCTCTTTTTCTTCATCTGCTTTTCAGGCCAGCGCACAATTGGTGTGATCACTAAGCTGGACCTGATGGATGAGGGAACAGATGCCCGGAACATTCTAGAGAACAGGTTGCTTCCCCTACGCAGAGGTGTGCTGCCTGTGTTTGTGAGCATGTGTGTGTTTGTGTTTGCGTGTGTGTGTGTGTGTGTGTGTGTGTGTGTGTGTGTGTGTTGAGTCAACTTGCTGTAATGCAGTCACACACTGCGTCCAGTGGAGGCTTTGTGGACAGGACTGACATTATGATTCAGCAGCTCGGTCTCAATCGAGCTCTCAGTTCCTCTAGTTTCGTTTCTCTGTCGCTCTGTCTGACTCTTTATTTCTGTCTTCTTTATTCACTACCTCTCTGTTGAAAGATGCCCGTTCACTTTTTATGATATCACAGTAGTATCATTGAGTGTGTGTGTGTGTGTGTGTGAGAGTGTGTGTGTGTGGACATTTCTTCTGTGTATGTATACAAGAGATAGACAGAATCAGAATCACCTTTCTTGGCCAAGTGTGCGTGCACACACAAGGAATTTGACTCTGCTTTTTTTCTCAATGTACTTACACAGAAACAGACTTAGTGACAAGTAGTGAAAAAATAGGTATGTATATATATATAATTAGAATAAAACAAATTACTATATACAAGCCAGATGTTTTCTAAGTTGTAAACAATACAGAGTGTAGGATTTATAGAGACAGAGATGATATCATATCATTGGTTAGTGAAAGTATGAGAGAGAGAGAGAGAGAGAGAGAGAGAGAGACGTGAGCGGACTGAGTAAAGCACCACCAGGTGCTGGCTCCTTCATGCTTCTCCTCCAGTGCTAATGCATTAGCTATGGAAGCCCACTGAAATAACTGCCCTGGTAGCAGCGTAGAGCTAAAGCATTAGATAAGGAGCCTGGTGCTATTGCATCTATTACTGTACTAAACAGGGGATTTGGCCCGCTTCGAACCACATGCTCTGCTGTTGAACAGACGTATTAATTTCCTGCTCATATGCAACAGTCCGAATGGAACGAATGAGTTCCCAGGGACACGTCGGAAAATGCAAGTTGAATCTGTCTCTCATCAGTGCTCCGAGTGCTCCGTCCTCTTGTTGCACATTGTCCTCCTTACAATGATCACATGCTCTTGCTTGGCCTATCACAGTTTGCACTCAGGGCTGGGCAGAAGAAGCTACAGCTAAACATCTCCAAGGAAGTAAAACACACGCCAGGCTGCTGTTTGTGGATTCCTCATCTGCTTTTCACAACACATTTTAATAAAATAGCTCATTAATAGTTTGGGTTTAGATTTTAATAATGTCGGCTGGATCCTTGATTTATTAGCTATCAGATCTCAGATAGGGATTGTGAATGGATGCATGTCAGGGGAACTGTTAGTACAATAAACACACTATCCTGGACAGTGAGAGTGAGCAGCAAGATCCTGGTTGTAGAGCAGAGTCTGCTATCTGACCTGTTTAACAGACGAGTAGAGAAGAAGGCTAAAGCCATCTTATCCGGCACGCCCACCCACTATACTTTGCCTCCTGGCTCTTGGTTCAGATGTTAACATGTACAAGCACTCCTCTCATCTCCTCCTTCCTAGGTTACATCGGGGTGGTGAACCGCAGTCAGAAGGACATTGACGGGAAAAAGGATATTAAGGCAGCCCTGCTCGCGGAGAAGAACTTCTTCCTGTCCCATCCGGCCTACAAACACATGGCTGAGACCACGGGCACCCCGTATTTACAAAGAATACTAAACCAGGTTAAAAAACACACACACGCACATACAGGTCTGTCAGGAAAACTTATTTTCTTAGACGATATATATTGTGCCAGAAATAATTGCTGTTGTTTGTTTGCAGCAACTGACAAACCACATCCGAGACACTCTGCCAGCCTTCCGTAGTCACCTGCAGAGCCAGCTCATGGACTTGAACAAAGAGGCTGAGGAGTTCAGACAGTACCGTCCTGATGACCCTGCACGCAGGACCAAGATGCTGCTCCAGTCAGTCAGCCAATCACTCTGGATGCGCCTGTGTGTGCCCACTTGTTTGTCTTTTAGATAATTTTATACGTCAGTGTGTCTTCTGTCTCCCAGGTTGGTTCAGCGCTTGGCGGTCAACTTTGAGAAGCTAATCGAGGGCTCGGGCAACAAAGTAGACACCGTGAACCTGTCGGGAGGGGCTAGGATCAACCGAATCTTCCATGAGCGCTTCCCCTATGAACTGGTCAAGGTGTGTGGGAGATTCTGAGAACGATTTTTGTTAGTCTTGGTGCATATGTATATTCCATACTGTATGTGCATTAATAACTGTGATACTTAACTGTTAGTCTATTAAAGGCAGCTTTGGTAATCTTCTTCCAAAACATATTTGATATGTTTGTTGAAATTCTCATTATATCCTGGGAGCAATCAATACGGGGCTGGGTTCTTCGGTGGGATGATTTTTAAAACCATCGTACTCTCAAGATTTCCAACCCCGCCTTTAACTTCAGCCAAGTGCTCAACTCTGACTGACAGTGTGCTGTGTTTGTCTTCAGCTCGAGTCCGATGAGAGGAAGCTGCGACGGGAGATCAACTATGCCATCAGAAACATCCATGGTGTCAGGTGTAGTATAGTGGCAAATGCTTTCACATCATTTATCATGTTCTGTTCCCTGCAGCCAAGCTCATTTTACTTCCTTCTCTCCATCTGCCTCTCCTTCCCTGTAGGACAGGTCTGTTCACTCCTGACATGGCCTTTGAAGCCATAGTGAAGAAACAGATATCAGTGCTACAGGAACCGTGTTTTCAATTTGTCGACATGGTCAGCCAAGAACTCATCACCACTGTGTACCAGTGTATCAACGAGGTATAAACGTGTGTGTGTGTCTGTGTGTGTGTGTGTAACTGTCTTGTGTCTAACTGCTGGTCTGTTGTCCCTCTGTAGCTCAGTTCCTTTCCCAAACTGCAAGATGAGACGGAGAGAATTGTAACCTCTGAAATACGAGAGCAGGAGAGTAGATGCAGGGATCAGGTCATTCACACTCAGCTGGACATTACTTTCACTAATCTCTTTCAGATAACTCTACTGGAGTACTAACGTTTGTGTGTTCTGTCTGCGTTTGTTCAGGTCTTGTTGCTCATTGACACGCAGCTTGCCTACATAAATACCGAACATAAAGATTTCATTGGCTTCACTAAGTGAGTAAACTCATCGGTTTTAAACTATTAACTGTAAATTCTAACAAGCCAACAGAGTTAATGACAGGAGCTCCTCCTCTCTCTCTCTCAGCGCCCAGCAGACGTGCAAGCAAAGCAATAAGAAGACTGTTGCAGTGATGGCAGGAAACCATGTAAGACTTTCACTGCATTCATTCATATCTATATACAGTATATATTTACAGTGTGTATATATATATATATATATATATATATATATACAGTATATGAGGTTAAGAATGAAGCGCACAGCAGGAAAATGCCATTTTACAGTATTTTAATCATTGTTCCGTCACTTCGTTCAGAGTAAAATATCCCAACAATTATTAACACTCAAGATCCCTCGGGGATGCATCGGAATTACTCATCAGTAGTCTCACCATAAGTTTTAAAGAAACAACGAGTAGGATTTTCCTAAAAAAGTACAAAATGAATCCAGAAAAATTCTATATTATAGTAAAACACTGACCGTGAACATTTTACTGCACAATGAGCACTAAAACTTTTCATTCTAGAAGTACATGTTGCTGATTGTTTTGAATGCAGGACTTTTACTTGTAGTGGAGTATTGTCACAGTGTGGTGATAGTACTTTCACTGAGTTAAATGATCTGAATACCTTTTCCACCACTGATGGTTATGAACTATTATTTTTTCCATCCATCTTACTTTTTTAATTTTATTTTCAGTAATGTCCCCATCTCCCCATGTGTTACTCATTAATCAGCATTAATAAGAATTCATAGCTGCAGATAAATGAGGTATTTTGTGATTTTCCTGGAGGGGATTCGGGGTCCAATCCTGCAACCCGGGTTGATCTTGGCTTCTCAAAGGAATGCAGTCGAGCAGAGATGGAAGGCGTCTCGATCTGTTATGATTAATACGTAATATGATATTTATGTGACACATTTATAAGCAGGGCTAATTAAAAACACGAGCCCAGTGAGTGTGATTGGGTTTAGTCAGGAACCTTCATGTGTGATGATGAGATTTGTTGAACAGCAGCATATTTTAACCACAGCTAAAAAAATAAACAATGTTGTCAGTTATTTACACAATCTGTCATGTCACTGTCATAGTAGTTAACTATTAAAACATCAGTATCAGTGTCATCCCCCCCAAAAGTACGTAATATTCCTCTACTAAACAAGACATTAATGCTTAAATCTCACTTTTGCTCCCTCATCTCCTGTTTCTCTCCAGGGTGTGGCCCCTCCTTCAAGACTAATAGTAGGAGACCGCTCTCTTTAAGCTCACTCACTGCTGCCTCTACTGGAAATACGTCCTGTGCAGGATTCAAGCTTAAGTGTTGTGGGTCGGCATGCAAACACGCACACTGGCAAATGGCTTCTTGTAGCTTTGTCAATCTTTTATTTTATCATCTGCACCTGATTCCCTTCAAACTCTTTTCAGTGACAGTGTTCTCTCTCTCTGTCTCAACCTAATCGTCTTTACTTTCTGCCGTCCCACCGCTTCATAACCTCGTGCACATGTTCATATTTTCCCTGTGTGCAGGAAGTCCGTGTCATTTTCTTGGTATCTTTATGTCATCTCACTCTTCCAGCCTCTCATGTCGTGTCTTTACCTCCAAATATGTTTAGTTACTTTTTTGTTTCTGTGCTTACGTTGTGTGTATCTCATCATATATCTCACAAATTATTATTTTTTCCTACAGTGTCAAGTGTTCATTCTTTCTTTCATCAGCAAGAGTCCACTCTTTTTGTGTGGCCTTTATTTTTTCTACCTTGGTAATCAAATTTTCCTTCAAACTGTCCTCTGGATGCTTTTGATGATGTCAGTCCTGCCATCTGAGCTCCTTACCCTCGTTTTGTCTTGCAGGTCATACGCAAGGGCTGGCTGACCATCAGCAACATCGGCATCATGAAAGGTGGAGCCAAGGAATACTGGTTCATCCTCAGTGCAGAGAGCCTGTCCTGGTTCAGGGACGACGAGGTGAGGCGTTCACGCTCTCACTCAAGACATTTAAAGTCAAAACACAGCAGCACTCTGTTTATTAAAGCACGTTTATTCACACAGATCTCAGTTTGACACGGCACGTTAATTGGGAGGTTGAGAGATAATCAAGTGGAAGGGGAAATCCCTCTCATCTGGTGGTATTGTTGCCACAGCTTCATTGAAGTAAATGGTGGAGCCAGCTCAGCTCTGTTTCTGGTGTCTGTGGGGCTGCCATCTGTCTGCCTGTCTGTGCCTGCTGTACAGGAGCAGAAGGTCTGCACAGCAAGTGTAGACAGGCAGACACACCACAACAGTCTCATCCTGTCACAGTTCATGTCCTGGGACGAAGGAAGGGCAGAGTGCAGGAAGTGAGGTCAGAAGAAGGGGAACACATCGCAGCGCTCGTTCGTGGATATAAAAACCTATAAACACTCACATCTGGATGAAAACACCGTGTTGTTGTTCAGGCACTAGAGTTGCGTGTTGTTTCCCAGACATAACTGAGTGGTTGATGGAACGCTTTTACAGATAAGTTAGTGTTCTTGGTAACCGTCGTGCTGTGGGTCAAACTAGACACTTTGACATATGACACCAATAACTAAAAGAGCATCTTAAACCCGGTTTCTCTGTCCAACTGTTTTCTTTGCTTTTCCCTGCTGCTGCCACCTGGACCGGCTCCGTTTCCCCCATTCATTCCTCTCCCCCCCCCCCCCCCTCCTCCACATTCGTCCCGCTCTGCCTTCCCTCTTCCCCTCACTCCCCCTTTTCTTCCTCCTCTGGGAGTTCAGGCATTTGGAGCGGCTCACTCTGACACAGCTGGATCTGCCCCAAGCCAAACTAAGACACACACATACACACAGTGGACAGACTGGTATATACAGTATACAGTACACATGCGGAGTCTGATGTAAACAAACTGGCATGCAAATAGTGGAGAAAAATATACACTAACTCAGACAGACACACGGTCACTTTTCAGATAAACACTGGGTCTCTTGAAAACAGTGTTCCTAGCCCCAGGCATGCATATTGTACACACACACACACACACACACACACACACACACACACATAGTGTTATAGGTTTCCTCTCGCTGTCATCTCCTGGTGATCAAATCAACTCACGCATACACACAGACTGAGCACATCTGCAGCGAATATCTGTTGAGCACATCAGAGAAACAACCTTTGGCTGTGTGCAGATTCGTGATGAGACGCGCATGTGTCACTACGTGGACTGAAGCTAATTCGAAAAAACTTCTAAACTTTTAAAAATTTATTTTGGTTCAGCTGGTTTAAGCCCTGCGCCTCCTCACTACGTTGGGAGGTTTTATCTGCTGTGTTTGGAAGGCCTGAGTGCAAAACCAGTCACCCATATTATCACAGTAGATCGTATCGTCTGCCTTTTCCACATTGCATCTGTGCGACCTGCAGCCAAACTTCTGCTTCTTCTCTCTTGCAGTTCTCTCTCTCTCTCTCTCTCTCTCTCTCTCTCTCTCT
>NW_022280072.1:1727473-1729206 GCF_004355925.1 Anarrhichthys ocellatus
CCCTCTCTCTCTCCCCCTCTCTGTGGTTGGCAGTCTCTCTGGGACTGTGCACATTCCTGGCTGGAAAATCTGAAGCTTTGTCCAAACACCAGCTTCCAAGATCTGCCCAGAGAAGTCCCACATGGCTGTTTCTACACTGCAGACCTCCCCCCTTGACCCCCCCCCCCCCCCCCCCCCCCCACCTCCCCCCCAGTCTTCCCCCCCCCCCCCCATTCCCTCACCCTCAACCTCCCCTCTCCATCCCTGCCTATTGCGTCTGGACACTTTTAACGTTTTTAAGGCCGTGCGGTACATCTCCTCTCTGAGTATCTAAACAGTTGTACCCTGAGCGAGCAGCACAGTAGTTCACAGTTTAATCTCCACAGCACACTGACCAGACATGCATTCCTTCACCCCCCGACTGCCAGGGCTCCACCAGGCAGTCTGAAGAAAAACAGACGGCTCATGCATATACACTTAATCTGCACGCTCCCCTCTTTGTGTAGATGTGTGTGTGTGTCTGTGTGTGTGTGTGAGAGGCCCGTTCCATATCTCAAATCCATTAGTCTACAGGACGAGGAGACACAGCAGCTCTGATGTATGATACTTCATGACCACCCTGACACCAATATGACACACACACACACACACACACACACACACACACACACATGCATATACAAAGCAGTGCCATGATGTCTGTGAGCACAGGGGTTATCGTACTGTCACACGGATGCACATGCAGAACCTTAAAATACCCAGTGAGAGGCACCCTGATAAAAAAGAATCAGTTAGTTTCGAGCTTCTCTAAAATGAATGTGTGTAAAAGACTTTTCTTAAATGCAATGCATGTAAAATTCTCGTAGTTATCACCCGCCGCTAACAAATGTGACAAATCATTACGCTTGACCTAATATAGAGTTAATGGCAGCAGTTTGAACAGTGGATAGCTGGGGACAGTGAATGCATCAGAGTATTAGAGCCTAGATTTGCCGATGCGTAGAGTACATGCAGGTTTGTCCGTCGAGTCTCGCCGCTGAAGCACTTCCTTGCACAGTCTAACCAATGTGCAGACTACTGTACACCAGTAAGATCCTGAACAGGTAGTCTGAACACTGGGATGACGGAGCAGGACCCTTTCTCACTTTCTCTTCGGCATCCCCCTTTTCCCGCCAACAGTCCTGCAAGTGGCGGAGGGGGAATCGGGGGGAAAAAAGATTTCCTCTGTTATATTTTCTTGTTTCTTATCCTGTGTCGGTGCAGGAGTCGCCAAGGCGAGGGGTCTCACACACATCAGACATCCACTCCTTACGGGTGTCTCTCCTCCGGAGATGTGAGCGTGTCTCGGGTCGGGCGTCCGCCCGGGCTGCGTCCCGGCGTAGTATCCAGTCTTGACGTGGCACATTCACTCATTCAGCTCGGGATCTGCCCGTTCACTCGGGGAAGGCGTGAGGAAATGCGGGGAGTGAGAGAACGAGAGAGAGAGAGAGTTAGGGAGGAACTTAGCAGCCATATATGGGTTGATGGGACCCATGGGGAATCAACTTTGGAGTGGTCTGCAGTTTCTCCCCACTTCTCCTGCACACTCTGTCCTGCTGTCTATGTTCCTCAACCCCTTCCTCTCCTACTCTCGCAAAAAAGAAATTCAAATCCCTCTATCCACCTCTATCCCTCCTCTTCCTCTCTTCATCATCTCTACTTTCTATTTCTACCCCATCAGAGCACCCTATACTCTCTCCAGTCTCCTCCCCCCC
>NW_022280072.1:1729306-1729976 GCF_004355925.1 Anarrhichthys ocellatus
CCCCCCCCCCCCCCCCCCCCCCCCCCCCCCCCCCTCTGTCCAAAGCGATCCCAGATGTTGCTGTATGAGCGCCAATCCCGTTCAGTCACTTTTTTTTTTTTTTTTCAGCCTCTGTTACAGGAAGTGGGCCCCTTTCGGAAAAAAAAAAGGAAAGAGGAAAGAAGGAAGAGAGTCGCAGGGTTCAGGGGAGCACTGAGAGAGGGAAGGACCCGAAATGTACCACCGGCACACATCGCATCCCGTACATCATGCGTGCACGTGCTCAGATGCAAACATTTTTATGGACACCCTATTTAGCAGGCATGCTTTAGTTCACACTTCTACGGACATCACATTTCTATTTCGTACCCTCTTTACCTCACCCATGGGTGCTCCTCTGACCAGCCTCTCTGGAAGCCCCCCTGCTCAAAGGTTAGAAAGAGGGAGCAGGCCCGAGGAAGAGAGATGAAGGGGGAAGGGCTTCACTTTAGGAGAAATGTTGTGTTAGAGCTAGAGTCTGAGTAATGACTTTCACATGTGGGCCCGGCCTCTCTCCCTCCCTCCCTCCTTCACTTCTCCGTACCCTGCCTCCATACTGTCTGGTTCTCCTCACGCGGGCCGCTCCACTCCTCCAACTGTTCCCTGTCATTCATAAGTCCCCCAGGTGTTGACAGACTATAGACTTCTGGTA
>NW_022280072.1:1730076-1730572 GCF_004355925.1 Anarrhichthys ocellatus
CCCTCTCTCTCTCTCCCCCTCTCCCGCTGTCTCTCTCTTACGCTAGTTAGCGGGCCGCTAATGGGAGTCAGTCTGACAGGCAGACACTTCATCAGATGAACTCAGGTGCTCTGCTAGCATCTCCCGTTCACTTCTCCTTCTGCAGTTCAAGCCCCGGTCTTTCCTCTCTAGAGGCAGGCTGAAAAATATTTACTACCAGACATACAACTATTTAATCTAAATCCCCCCACGACTGAACTGTCTTCATTCTCTGTTGTTTTGTCTGCTATCAACACCTGTGTTGCCTCGCTGTGATGTCATATTTTACCCCGCATACCTCTGTTCTGTCTCTTCCAGGAGAAGGAGAAGAAGTACATGCTTCCCCTGGACAACCTAAAGCTCAGAGATGTGGAGAAGGGCTTCTTGTCCAGCAAATTTGTCTTTGCTATCTACAACACAGAGTTAAGGTTTGTGTGTGTGTGTGTGTGTGTGTGTGTGTGTGTGTGTGTGTGTGTGT